>NW_026691192.1:310000-322344 GCF_020826845.1 Diceros bicornis minor | reverse complement strand
TTCATAATCTTCTTTTCCTTTCTTTTTTGAGGGAAATAAGTGCACTGTTAAAAAAAAAAAATTTAATGGCAGAAGATCTACAAATATTTTTTTGTACTTTCATGGAACGGTTCAACGTCAACATTTACCTCATTTCAACACACACACACACACACACACACACACACACACACACACACACACACGCACGCACTCTCAGCGTGGCCTTGTACGGATGTACTGGAACTTGATTTCTTGAGTGGATGGCTGTGAAGTCTCTGCCTCCTACCCCCTACCATTTTTGTGGGTTTGCTTGTTTGTCGTGATGGTAAGGACTGCTGAAATCAGTATTCTTATCCCCACTCACTCATGCATTTGCACCCATGCTCCCCACCCCTGTGTGTTGTCTTTGGACCTTTTTTTGTGGCCCGTGCAGAGACACATTTTGTCTTTTAAACTTTGCTGTGGTCAAGTGTATCAGTCATTTCCTCAGTGGCCTCTGGGATTTGTCTGTCCGCCTTAGAAAGACCTTGTGGCCTGGAAGTGACAGGGTACAAACAATTCCTCCGTTCTTCCTCTGTCATTGTTGTCGTCCTCTGACGAGGCCTGCGTGGTTTCGGTTTGACAGTCCCCGCCCGCCACGTTTTCCGAAGCCCTCCCGGGAGCCAGGGAAGCACTCAGGCCACTCCGGGAAGCAGGTGCCGGCAGCCCCAGCCCCCCTGCTGGTGTCTCCGAGGGAATTTTCCACGTCTGCATCAGCCAGCCGGCCCGGCCCGGCCCAGGCCCGGCCCGGGAGTGGTGTGGGGAGTCTGTCTCCTTCCCAGCAACTGCCCCTCCCCCTCAGCTTTCCAAGTCCTCCTTCTGCGCCCGGGGTTGTGCCGTGCCGGCTGGGACCTCCGAGGTGGACGCCCGGGGGCCTCGCGGGACGCCCTCCCGGCCGCCCCAGGGTGAGAGTCATGATCCGAGGTGGGCCAGGACACGATCGGGGCGGTGGGCGGAGGCTGTGCACTCTCGCGGGCCCGCGCTCCGGATCCCTCCCTCCCTCCCTCCCGGGGACGTTTGTGCTGATTGTCCGGTGCCATCTAGCGGCCGCTTTTATATAGTTTCTGTGCTCCGGAGCTCCGGCGACATAGGCAAGGGAGGGGACTGTTGAAGGACAGGTTGACGCAAGTAATCCATAACCAATCTATAAATCAGAATTGGGGTGAGTTTATTATGAGCCAAATTCGAGGACCACATAGCCCAGGGCCTTCCTTCCCCAAGGAAGGAAGGGCGCCAAAGAAGTGGGGTGTACCGCGTGGTTATATACCGTCAGAGTGTCTATCGCACAGGATTGGAATGTCCCTTTTACAGCACTCACGAGATTGCCCGGCCTGCCTGCCGGGCCTGCCTACCCGGCACAGCGATTCACACAGCAATTGATGAACACTGCGGAGAGCAGGTCTGTGGTCCCCAGCTGGGTGGTCACAGCGGGTCAGCAATCAATCCTTAGCCTAGAGAGAGAGAGGCTTACCCTCCAGGAAATGCTGATGTGGGGGAAGTTACTTTAGCTTAAGGGCATTTATTCTTGTCTTTGTGGCCTAGTAAATGCCTAAAGCAGATAGACAATCTATGCTCAAAGGCCACATCTGGCCCTTTTGGAAAAACAAGGTCAGGCTGAATTCGTTTTACACCAAATGGCTTCCTCATATACTCCAGGATATCCTATTGCTTGCCATTTATTTATCAGACATCTGTGTGGTTTCCCATCCGGGGCTGTGATGAACAGAGCTGCTGAGAACATTCGTGTCCAGGATTTTTCGTGAATGAACATGAAAGTTCTCGGGCCGCTCGGGCGTGGTGTCCTCCAGAGCACCCTTGAGCTTGATGCCTGCCTCCCTAGAAGGACTCACAGGGCTCCACGAAGCTGACTTCCTGGAGCTCCACCTGAGACCGCACGGCCCGAGCCCCCCCCACCCCCCCACGCCCCCCCCCCCCGACCCCGCGCCAGAAATCACACTGGGGCCCTCAACCACCCAAGGCCCCAGCTAAACAAAGACACTCTTAGGAGGCAGGACGTTCCGAGGGCTTAGAGGTTGCAATTTTCTGTCGTCGTTTTTTTCTTGTCGTTGTTGCTGGTGAGTCTTGGAAACCCCCACGCTGTTTTCCGCAGTGGCCATGCCACTTTACATCACCACCAGGGAGGCGTGAGTGAGTGACTCGGCCTGTCCGTCCGCGACCTCGCTAGCAGTTTGATACTGTTCTCGTATTTTGCCGAAGGCATTCTGACAAATGTGTCCCGAGGATATCTCACTCCGATTCTCATTTGCATCTCCAGGAAACGGCTCACATCTTTTCACGTGCAGATTTGTAAATTCATCGGTTATCTCCTCCTCTCCATGTGAGATGCCTGCTCTGTCTTTCTGTTTATTGTGTATTTGGATTTTTTTTTTTCCCAAGATACTGCTACTGCATTTTGAGGGTTCTTTACAAATTCCAATCAGAGGTGTGGTTTGCACAGATTTTCTGCCCCCAGACTCTGTCCTTGGTCGTTTCGTCCTCTTAAGAGGGTGTTTCACAGAACCTAGGAGTTTAATTTTGATGATTTCCAATGTCTCCATTTCTTTTTATGGATCACGCTTCTGAGGTCAAGTCTTAAAATCTCTTTGCTGGCCCTGTACCCCCAATTCTTTCTCTTAGAATTCTTCCTCCTACAGCATGTTCTAGTTTTACTTCTTACATGGAAGTTGTTACTCCTGAGGTCCCGGTTGCCGTCACGAATGAAGCTCAACTCCCCTCTCTGCCTATTTCTCAAAAGGCCTGAGGCTGGACTACTGCTACAGATTCTTCTGATTTCGTGCTAAATGGACCCACCCGCACCCTCCCGTCCTGCCAGACCGGACCCTTGCACAAAAATCTCCACTTGAAGAGTGTTTTCACCTTAACCAGGACATAAACACCACCCGTGTCCCCACCACCACAAGCCCCCGCCCCTCCCCCGGCTCCCTCCCAACCCGTATAGCTAACACCCATGAAACAAAAATCTCCTGCTACCTCATCCACTTGAGAAGAGTCAGTCTCCTCTAAAGACCTTATCCTCGATGACTTACTGCTGCCTCCCTTTCCCTGGCACAATTCTCTCCCTGGATGTGCCCCATCTTAGACTCGCACAGCTCCACCGCTCGGGGGAGCTGGAGACGATATCCAAATTGGCTCAGACGGTAGCCTCCTCGTTTCAAAATGACCTACGCGTGACATCGGCCGTAAACGTGGTCCAGAAATCAGTGACTTTCGTGTGCCTCCGGTGAAATCCGGAGACCCTGGCATCTGGAACACATCTTCTCCACGTCCTTCAAACCTTTGCTCTCCCTCTTTACCCCTGATAGCCCGCCCGATGGTTCACGGGGAAATGAGATCCCGTCTGGCAAGAGCCGAGTCGTCTCCCCACCACGTGCGAAAAGAAAAGGCACGGGCCCACCCCCGCCCATCTTATCCTTCTTCACCCACACCATCGTGTCATAAAAATGAGTGCCCCAGAAAAACGTGTCCCTCCTCCTGTCAAAAGCTGAAACCTCGGGTCAAACACTGAGACGGAAAGGACGCTGGGGTATTGTTTTGAGCTACACACAGACGCTTTTAAAGAGGATGACAACAACAAACGAGCAAAACCTTACCCCCATCAGGGAGCAGGTGCAAGAATGGAGTGCTGACTGACCCTCCTTCTTTGCTTCCTGGAAGCAGGAGGTCGGTCAACCAACCAACCAACCACCCTCCCCCCCACACACACACCCCGAGGAAGATGTCCTCTCTATCCCAGGAGGAGAGTGACGTTCTTATCTTATTGGCAAGGTCGGGAAGTTGAGGATGAGAGAATTCTGTACAAACGGACCTCTCGTTAACGATGTTTACTCTTCCAATCCACGAGCATGGAATATCTTTCCATCTCTTTCTTCTTCGATTTCTCTCAGTAACGTCTTATAGTTTTCAGCGTATAGGTCTTTCACCTCCTCGGTAAAGTCTGTTCCTTGCTATTTTCTTCTTTGTGCGGTGATTGTAAATGGGAGTGTATTCTCAACTTCACTTTCCACTAGTTTGTCGTTAGTGTGTCGAAATGTAACTGATTTCTGTCTGTTGATTTGTATCTTGCAACTCGACTGTATTTGTTGATTATTTCCAGGAGGTTTTCGGTGGATTCCTGAGGGTTTTCTATATAGAGAATCGTGTCACCCGCCAATAGTGAGAGTTTCACTTCTGCCTGTCCGACTTGGATCCCTTTTATTTCCTTTTCTTGCCTCATCGATCTGGCTCAGACTTCCAGGAGTATGCCGAATAAGAGTGGTGAGAGCTGGCATCCTTGTCTTGTTCACGTTCTCAGAGGAATGGCTTTCAGTTTTTCTCCGTTGAGTATGAGGTTGGGCTGTGGGTTTGCCATGTGTGGCCTTCATTCTGTTGAGGTACTTTCCTTCCATGCCCATTTTCTCGAGAGTTTCTATCATAAATGGATGTTGGATCTTGTCCAATGCTTCCTCTGCCTCTATTGAGATGGTCACGTGGTTTTTATTCCTCATTTTGTTAACGTGGTGTGTTCACCTTGATTGATTTGTGGACGTGGAACCATCCCCACATGCCTGGAATAAATCCCGCTGGGTCGTGGTGGATGATCCTTGGGATGTGTTGTATTCGAGTCGTTAATATTTCCCTGAGGATTTTTGCATCGATGTTCATCAGTGATATTGGCCTGTATTTTTCTTGTTCTATGCTGTCCTTGTCCGGTTCGGATGTCAGAGTAATATTGGCCTCGTAGAATGAGTTAGGAAGCTTCCCCTCCTCTTTAATTTTTTGGAAGAATTTGAGAAGGGCAGATATTGAGTCTTATTTGGATGTTTGGTAGAACTCACCAGGGGAGCTGTCTTGCTCTGGACTTTTCTTTTCTGAGAGGTTTTTGATTACCGTTTCAATCTCTTTACTTGTGATTGGTCTATTCAGATTCTCTCTTCTTCTTCTTCTTCTTCTTCTTCTTCTTCTTCTTCTTCTTCTTCTTCTTCTTCTTCTTCTTCTTCTTCTTCTTCGTCTTCTCCTCCTCCTCCTCCTCCTCCTCCTCCTCCTCCTCCTCCTTCTTCTGGAGGAAGATTGGCCCTGCGATAACATCTGTTGCCAATCTTCCTCTTTTTTCTCCCCAAAGCCCCACTACATAGCTCTGTATCATAGTTGTAGAGTTGTAGCTCTTCTATGTGGGACGCCACCTCAGCATGGCTTCATGAGCGGTGAGTAGGTCCACACCCAGGATCCGAACCAGGGAACCTGGGCCACCACAGCGGAATGGGTGAACTTAACCGCTACGTCACCGGGCGGGCCCTCTCTCTTTCTTCTTGATTCAGTTTTGGGAGGTCGCAGGATTCTAAGAACTTATCCATTTCTTCTAGGTTATCATCCTGTCTGTGGGCGTATAGCTTTTCATAACAGTCTCTTATAATCCTTTGCATTCCTGTGGTGTCTGTTGTAACTTCTCTTCTTTCCTTTCTGATTTTATCTATTTCAGTCTTCTCTCTTTTTTTCTCAGTGATTCTGGCTGAGGGTTTGCCCATTTTGTTTATCTTCTCAAAGAACTGGATCTTAGTTTCCTTTCTATTTTATGTATGTATTTTTTTAGTCTCTATTTCATTAATGTCTGCTGTGATTTTTATTATTTCCTTCCTTCTACTGACTTTGGGCTTTGTTTGGTCTTTTTCTAGTTCCTTTAGGTATAGGGCAAGCTTGTTTATTTGAGATTTTTCTTGTTTGTTGAGGTAGGCCTGTTTTTCTATTCATTTCCCTCTTAGCGCTGCTTTTGCTGCAGCCCATAAGTTTTGGTATGTTGTGTTTTCATTTTGATTTGTCTCTAGGTATATTTTTTTAACTCTAGTGAGGGATTACTATTTTTTTTTGGGGGGGGCCTGGGAAACATTTGCCCTGAGCTAACATCTGTTGCTCATCTTCCTCTTTTTATTTACTTCCTCCCCAAAGCCCTGATACATAGTTGTCTATTCTAGTTGTAAGTCCTTCTAGTTCTTCTACGAGAGCCACCACCACGGCATGACTACTGACCAAGGAGTGGCGTGGTTCCACGCCTGGGAACCGAACCTGGGTTGCCGAAGTGGAGTGCACCAAACTGTAACCCCTAGGCCGTCATGGCTGGCCCAACGTTTTCTGATTTCTCCTGTGATTTCCTCATTGATCCAACAGTTGTTCAGTAGCCCGTTGTTTAGTTTCCACATGTTTGTGACACATATTGAGGCCCTGAGCTAACATCTATTAACAATCTTCCTCCTATTTTCCTTTCTTTTCTCCCCAAAGCCCCAGTAGATAGTTGTATGTCATACTTGTCCATTCTTCTAGTGACTCTATGTGGGATGCCACCTCAGCACGGCTTTAAGAGTGGTGTGTGTGTCTGAGCCCGGGATCCGAACCAGTGAACCCTGGGCCACTGAGGTGGAGCATGCGAACTTAACTGCTACGTCACTGGGCGGTCCCCTAAAAATTCTAATTAATGTATGTGATTAGGGGGCCGGCCCTGTGGCGTAGCGGTTAAGTGCTCCCGCTCCGCTGCTGGCGGCCCGGGTTCAGATCCCAGGCCATGCTGTGGCGGCATCCCACATAAAGTGGAGGAAGATGGGCACGGATGTTAGCTCAGGGCCAGTCTTCCTCAGCAAAAAGAGGAGGATTGGCATGGATGTTAGCTCAGGGCTGATCTTCCTCACACACACACAAAAATATGTATATGTGACTAAAGCTACTAAAAATTAATAAGGGAAACACCTTCATATTCAAGGAAAAGGAAGAAGGGTGTTTTCAGTAAAGACGGTATAAAAAGTAAAGTTTTTTTTAAAAATAACTTTATTTATTTTTCCCCCAAAGCCCCAGTGGATAGTTGTATGTCATAGCTGCACGTCCTTCTAGTTGCCGTACGTGGGATGCGGCCCCAGCATGGCCGGAGAAGCGGTGCGTCGGTGCGCGCCCGGGATCCGAACCCGGGCCGCCAGTAGCGGAGCGCGCACACTTAACCGCTAAGCCACGAGGCCCGCCCGGTCAAGGGTCTTTTGTGTGTTTGCTTGCTTGCCTGTGGATGTTCAGTCGCCCTACTCCCATTTGATGGAGAGGCCATCTTTTTACTCCCGTGGGTTGCTTTTGCATGATGGCCAAAATTCAGTTTTGGCAGGTTTGGCCGGTTCTGTGAAACAATTAATGTTATTATTTTTAACCGGCAAAAGATCTACAACTTTCTTCGTGAAACAATTAATGTTATTATTTTTAACCGGCAAAAGATCTACAACTTTCTTCGTGAAACAATTAATGTTATTATTTTTAACCGGCAAAAGATCTACACCTTTCTTCGTTTTCTAGTTTCAGGGAACAGTTCAACAGGTATCTCATCTCAAACACACGCACGTGCAGACGCACACACACACACTCGCAGCGTGGCCTTGTACGGACGTACTGGAACCTGATCTGTTGAGCGGATGGCTGTGAAGTCTCTTCCCCCACCCCCCACCACTTTCTGTGGGTCTGCTCGCTTGTCACGACGGTAAGGACCGCTGACATCGATGTTCTGGTCGCCACTGGTGCATTTGCACCCACGCTCCCCAGCCCCGCGCGCTGTCTCGGGACTGTGTCGCGGCCCGCGCGGAGGGAGACACGTTCGTGTCTCTTCAACCTCCGTGCGGTCAGGCGTCGCCGTCGTTTCCCCGGCGGCCTCTGGGCTTTGCCTGCCTGCCTTGGGAAGCCGTCGCGGGTTGGAAGTGACGGGATGCGGACAGTTGCTCCGTCGTTCCCCTGTCGTCGTCGTCCTCTGACGACTCGCCCGGTTTCGTTTTGGCGGTGCCCCGCCCGCCGCGTTTCCCTGAGTCCTCCCGGGAGCCCGGGAAGCGCCCGGGAAGCGCTCGGGGCCACCCCGGGAAGCCAGCCGGTGCCGGCAGTCCCGGCGCCCCTGCTGGCGTCTCTGAGGGAATGTTCCCCGTCCCCTCACGGGCGAGCGCCCGAAACACACACGTTTTCCGAGTCCCTCTCCGGCGGCCGGGGTCGCGCCGTGCCGGCTGGGAGCCCCGAGGCGGATGCCCCCTGGCCGCGCCGGGCCGGGAGATGGGACCCGGGGTGGGTCGGGACGGGGTCGGGCCGCCAGGCGGCCCGGCTGCGCGCCCCGGCCGGCCAGGGATCCGGATCCGTCCCGCTGACGTTCGCGCCGGTTGTCCGGTGCCACCTGGCGGCCGCTTTTATATCGTTTCTGTCCTCCGGAGCTCCGGCGACCTCGGCAAGGGAGGTGACTTGGCCGCGGTGACCGAGGCGGAGTTCCGGGAGGCCGGTGGCAGTGGCGGGATCGGTCCCGGTCGTGCCGGGGCGCGGGCGCGTCGTCCGCCGGGCGGAGATTGGACGTGCAGGAGAGTGTGGGGAGGTGGCTGTCGCCGCGCTCCTCGAGGCCGGCGGGTGTGCGGGGCCGCCCGGACGGGTCGACCAGCAGACGCCGGTGCCACTGCGACCCTCGGGGACCGACCGGGGCCGGCGAGGTGGGGGGGCTTCCCGAGCCCGGCTGGCGTCCCCCGTGCGGCCCGGGTCGTCGGGCCCTCCGTGTCACCGGTTTCTTGCTCGCGCGCCGCTCCGGAGGTCGGGGACCGGCCCGGGCCTTGCGGGGAGGCCCGTGGAGGGCGAGACGGCGGCGGCTCGGCCGCGGGCACGGGTGGCTCCGGGTCGTCGGACTCGACTTTTCTCACCGCGTTTTCCGAGTCCCGCTCTGGCGGTGGGGACCGACCGGCCCGGGCCGTCCGTGGTGGCGGCCCGGTCGTCGGAGGCGACTCCGAGGGATGTTTGTCAAGTCCCACTCCGGAGGAGAGCGCGGACCGGCCCCCGCCCTCGAGGGTGGGCCGGGGAGAGGGCGTCCCCGTCCCGGACACGTGACCGCGTGGGTCCGGGTCGTCGCGCTGGATTTCTATCGCCAAGTTTTCCGAAAGCCTCTGGGTCCGGAGGTGGGGACCGGCTCGAGAGGCAGGTGGAGCCCCGGGTGGGGTAGGGGGGCACGTGGACGGACGCCGGCCTGCCCGTGTGGGGCCCGGTCGCCTGGGGCGCCTCTGAGGAATCTTTTTTTTTCCCCAAGTCCTGCCCCGGAGAGGAGGATGGACCGGCCGCCTGCCCTCGAGGGCGAGACGGCGAGGGTGTACCCGGCCGGGCGCGGGTCCCGCGTGCCCCCGCGCCCCCTCTGCCGCCGCACTTCCGGGGTCGACCAGATGGTCGCGGGGGCTCCGGGGCTGGTGGCGATGGGGTGGTGCCGGGGGCCTGGTGACCGGGCCCGTGATCCAAGGGGTGCCGCCGTGATCCGTGGGTGGGCCCCGTCGCCTGGTGCGGCCATTCTTTCGCCCGAAATGGTCGTTTTTCGCTGCCAGATAGGTGCTGACACGCTGTCTCCGGACGTTTGTCGCCTGGGAGTCGTTGGGCCTCTGGACGCGCGTGGCGGGGCTCCGGGCTGTGACCGTGGGGTGGAGGCCCGGTTCTGCCCCTGCCACTTGAGCCCGCCCGCCTGGGCTGGGCCTGCGCGCCGGCTCCTGTGCGTCCCAGGTGTCCCGATCCGCGGTGCCGCCTCCGGTCTCCAGCACCCGAGGGCGGCGGGGGAGGTGGCGCGGGTCCTCTACCCGGTGCGCTCCCCGCCGCAGGCAACCCCGGTGCGGTCGCGACTACCCCACGCCTCGGGCTCCCGCGCCACCGCGTGTCAGGCGTTCACCTCCTGGGGTCGTGGCCCGCTGCTGCACGACTCGGGGGTGGGGGGGAAGCGGTGAGGCTGAGGCAGTCTCTCCCTCGGTGACTGCCGCTGTTCTTGTCGTTGTCTCCGTGAGGCGTGTCGCGCCGTGGTGATCGATGTGGTGATGTGGCGCTCTCCTGGGCCGGGCCTAAGCCGTGCCAGGCGAGGGACGGGCGTTTGTGTCAAACGGGCCCGCTCTTCTCGCTCTGCCCACGGGCCCCTCGCCTCTCCTCCCCGCCCGTCGGTGGTGTGTGGAAGGCAGGGGTGCGGAACCCGGCCCGACCTCGCTCTCCCGCCCTCTGCCTTGTGGCGTCGGTGGGGCCGAGGTCTTTGTGACGCAGTGGACACTCCGTGTGGCCTCTCGGCCGCGTCTGGCGAGTGGGCCTCCCCGAGGTGGGGTGGGCCGTGCCGCCGCCGCACCACACGCTCCCCCGGGTGTGTGGGTGTGTGTCGCCCGGTCCTTGGTGGTGCCCCTGGAGCGCTCCAGGTCGTCCGTCAGGTGCCTGAGGCCGAGCGGTGGTGTCGTTTCCCGCTTCCAGCGACCCCTTCGGGTCACCGCTACGATGGTGTGTCTGAGGCGAGACGGGGGTCCAGTCGGTAGGGGAGGCATGCCCGTTTCCCCTCGCGGGGGCGGGTGCCTCGTCGTCCCACCGGCCTGCGGCGTGGAGACTGACTGGCTGGGTGCACGCCGTGTGTCCTCCGTCGCTGGGGCTGGCACGCGGGTGCGTTGAGCGATCTCGGCGGGCCGAGCCAGCGGCATGGCGCTGGCTGTCTTTCGAGGGGTGCCGGTTACCTGGCACCTCCTTTGGGCTCTCTGCTTCTTTGTCGGTTTCACCTGACGGAAGCTCTGAGTTCCAGGCGTCGCGGGTGCCCCGTAAAGCTTCGATGAGCCCCGTGATGTCAGACGAGAGGAGGAGCCCGTGGAAGCGCGGGCTCGTGGCCCTGACCGCGAAACGCTCGGATTTGCCCCGTGCTTACCCATACCGCAGACCCCCGCATAGCCCCGGCACCCAGGAGTGCCCTCGCGGTCCCGACGGGGGACGATGGGTGGGTGCGACGCGCCCTCGGCGAGAAAGCCTTCTCTAGCGATCCGAGAGGGTGCCTTTGGGGTTCCCGGATCCCCCAGCTGCCGCCCCTCCTTCTCCGCGCGTGGTAGCCGGTGGTGTGACCACCGTTTGCGTGTGGGCAGAGCCGCCCTTTGCCTACCGTGGCCGGCGCCTCCCCTCACCGAGTCGGGGGAGGGTCCCGCCCGGCCCGGCCGGCGTCCGGCGTCCGGCGCGGGGCCGCGCGTGCGCGTGGGCGTGCGCGCGGCCCGCCCGCCGCGTGCCCGGGGTGTGGGGCAAGAGCCCCGTCCGGGCGCCGCCCGCTCTCCCGCGGGGAGCGGCTAGCTCTCCGCCCGCTCCCGTGACGAGCCGCAGCCGGTGGTGGTGTGCGGGCACGGTCCGGGGTGCCGCGCCCCGGGCGTGTGTTCCCTCGGGGGCGCGAGCCCCGGAGCGGGCCAGGCGGATGGACGGGGTGGGCGGAAGGGACGGCTCCCGCGGTGGGGGCGTCTCGCAGAGGCCCCGGCGGTGGGGTCGAGCCGAGGGAGGCGCAAGGGTGGCCGAGGCCGGCCGGCGTCCCGGGCGTCACGGGACCGCCTCCGAGTGTCGGTGGCGGTGGGATCCCGTGCCTGTTTTCCCGGTGGCCCGTCCGCGCCCGAGGCCTTCCCCGGGCCGCCTCCCTGCGTGCCCGCTCCCCTTCCTCGCGGTCCCTGGCGTGCGCGCGCCGTCCTCCCCGTGCGCGCCGACCTCCCCCTGCCCGGACAGGTGCCCGACCGCAACGGCCACCGCCTGGGACCCGAACGGGCCTCGCCGCGCGGGTGTCGCCTCCAGCTACCAGGGCCGGTGGTGTCCCCGGGTGAGGTGCTCTCGGTCCCGATGGGGGGGTTTGGCCATGCCGGGTCATCGGCCGGCGGGGGATGTCGTCGCGTGTGCGGGAGAGTGTTGGCCGTGGTGGTGGCCGGGCCGGGCACCCCCGCGAGAGGTGCCGGGGTTTCCCCGAGGCCCGTCGATGTCCCGGGTGCCGCGGGACCGCTCCTCGTGCTGGAGGACCGTGGCGGTGAGATCCCGTGTGTACCCCGGCCGTCGACTCGCCCCCGGAGGTTCTTTTTTCCCGTCTCCTTCTTCGACGTCCCGAGCGTCTCTCGCGGCGGTGCACGGCCCGCCTCTTCTCCGCCACCTTCCCGGCGCCTCCCCTTCGCCGCCAGCCGTCTCACGCGCCCTCCCCGTCCAGTCCGGCTGCCGAACCGGGGCCGCGCACCGGGTGCGGGTCACCGCCCGGGCCCGCCGCGGCCTCCCCCGTGCCCGCCGCCGCCACCCGCGCGACGGCAGCGTTGCGTGCGGGCGGGGGCGCCGTCCCCCCGGCAGGCGCCCCGTTCCGGCGCGCGTGCTCGTCTGAGCGCGAGTCGGGTCCCGGCCAGCCGTCGTGACCGCGGTCGCCGCGCCGCCCCCCTCCGGGGGTGGGCCGGGCCTCGGCCCGGTCCCCGCCCGCGGGGGCGTGCGCTCGGCCGGCCGTCCGGTCTCGACGCGACTGCCTGGTGCCCCGTCCGCGCTCCCGCGTTGCCGATCGGGGCCGCCCCGGGGGCCGC
>NW_026691192.1:275000-297500 GCF_020826845.1 Diceros bicornis minor | reverse complement strand
GACAATAATTTTTATCATTGACAAAGATTGCCGCATGCCACTAGACAAGGCCTGGAGAGAGAAATTGGTAACATACAGAAAAATGTAGGGCGCGGACACTTGGTAGCGTCGGCGTATGTCTCTAAATGGAGCTATCACAATGGCTGTCCTTTCCTTGGGCGGGCCCCGTGGCTCAGCGGTGAAGTGCGCGCGCTACGATGCTGGCCGCCAGGTTTCGGATCGCCGGCGCGCACCGACGCACCGCTTCTCCGGCCACGCTGAGGCCGCGTCCCACGTACAGCAACTAGAAGGATGTGCAACTAGGACGTACAGCTATCTACTGGGGCTTTGGGGGAAATAAATAAATAAACAAACAAACAAATAAATAAGTAAATAAATAAATAAATAAATAAATAAGTAAATAAATAAATAAATAAAAAAAAAGGTAAGTAAGTAAGTAAGTAAGTAAGTAAAAAATGTCAAAACAGAAAAAAACAATTACTGTCCTTACTTTGTATTCAGAGAGCTAGAGCGAGGAGGGGGGAGGGAACGGAGCAGGAGGAAAGAAGGGAGGCTGGCAGGGACGGAGGCAGGCAGGCAGCACAATCGAGTTTCTCTTTCCACAAAAGGCGTCCGGCGGAAAACTCACAGGAGGAGGGCTTTCGGGCTGCAAAGCCCAAAGCACACCTCCGCGGCGATGGGCCCAAAACGCTCAGAGATTCAGGGTCACCACTCAACTGACGGCTGTCCTCATTTGGGCCCCTGACTTAGGACCTCTCCCTCCCACCCAACTTGGGAGCAAAGAGGAAAGCAAATCTGCTTCCCCCCCCCCCCCCCCCCGGTTCCATAGGACGCCCTTCTTCTAGTCAGCCCGCCTCCAGCTTTTCCACACGCCAAACACCTCTCGTCGGGATGGGCCTTCCTTTTTTTGCCACCATCCGGCTTTCCCACTCCTCTGCCAAATGCAAGTGGTGGAGGTGGAGGTGGAGGTGGAGGCCCACCGACCCTCTTGCTTGTTGGGAAGTGGTTCTCGTTCTCCTATGTGGGTGATCTTGATCTACACAGACGTTATTAGCTTGGGGAACGGGTAAGAGCACTCAGATGAATGTCTGTGCCCAGTGTCGATAACGAACTAGCTGTCTCCGTCTCCGTCTGTCTGTCTCTTCCCTTTATGTGTGTATGTGATAAAGGTAGGGAGACCCACCGACAAGCCGACTACCTGCAGACCGACCCACCTACCTAATTTTCATCACTCTGAAAATTGAGGTCACGTCCTGTAAAATCAAGCCTTTAAAAAGTGCACCAGCCGGTGGGCCTTGGGAGTCTATTCACACAGTTGGCACAGCCGTCACCAATATGTATTTATTTCCAGGACATTCGCATCACCTCAAAATTAACAACGCCCCCTCCCCCCCCCCCCCCCACACACACCCCGGGGAAAGACCAATCAGATTAACGGCAGGGTGCTTTTTTCAACAGGCAGGCCCGAGTCATCCCTTTAGAATGTTTCCGAGTCCCGTTCCGTTCTCGGACGCAGCACTTTCGGCCCTCAAGGAAGCAGACGGTGGGGGTGGAGGTGAAGGTGGACTGGGGGGCGTGTGTGGCATGTCCGTCCTTCTGCCACTGCAGAAATTATTTCGAAAGGAGGGAGGGACGGTTGGTGTAGGTGGACCGTACTGGGTGACGGTGGTTTGGGAGCTTTCCCTAGAATGAGGAGAGAGCAGTCTTCCCTGTGAAGTCAGGGAGCCGGAATAGGTTGCCCCCACATCGACCCGCTCTGGCACATGGGTTCTTTGGAATTCGAGGCCCTGGCCTTGAGAAACAGCGGGCGCGAGAAGGGCACGGGACCTCTCCCTTGTCGTCCTGACCTGAAATCGGGAGATGAAGCTCCCACGGGAAAGGTGCCCTCCCTGAACCAGGAGGACGCTTGTCAGCCCAGACGCTAGCCCGGAGGACTCTGTTTCAAACAAAACCTTGACTCCTCCCATCTCTTGATTGACCTTCCCACAGGTGGCTGGCCTCGGAAGCCTAGAGCCGCTTTCCTTTCTCCTGTCATTTCGCTACAACTGGATTGTCCGTGGTGTGACGTGCTCTAGGAGCTGGAATTCAGTCAGAGCCGCCACTTCGAGTGACTTCCGCTTTAGGCTTCTCCCCGAGTGACGTGCCCTTGCACGCGTTCCTAATCTCTCTGTCGTTCTCTTCTGGATCTGTCTTTTTGTTACCGGGCCGGGGTGGGCTCAGCCAAGGACTCAGAAGGGGGATAGCGGCGGGAACATCGTTTCTCCTCCCCTATGCCTGCTGAACGCAGGCTTACACACCGGAAACTCCCCCACCCTCACCCCTCAGTGGGATGCTGTACATCCTTCGGGTCACACACAGTCTGCATGCGTGGGCACCGACAGAAAGATTTGGCAACAGCCTTAGCTGCTCTGCGCTGGTTCCAAGTGCCGCCCCGCCTCCCCCCCACGGCGCGCCCTGCCCCCCCCACCACCACCACCACCACCAAGAGAGAGAAGTGAAGTGACTCCGGGAGAAAGCCGATTCAGAAATTACACATAATTCAGCTGGTACTTGCTGTGAAAGGGGGACAGGGTATGCTTTGAAACGCTGAAATTCTCCCTGCCTTTCCTTGACGGGAATGACAGCGCCTACAACCTGCTGTCATTGGCGAGTTTTAGTCACCTCGAGAGGAAGGACCGATTTCAAATGGCTGAACCCTGGTGGGTCACGGTGCAGGTGACGTGACCCTCTCTGACAGACGCAGGCGATCCCCTGCTCCGGGTCAAGGAGAGAGGGTGTTTATTGTTCTGTTCTTTAAAATGGTGCTTCAAGATGGACAGCACTTACAACCTAGCCTTTTCACCCTTCATAATCGTACGGCAGTGGCACGAGGTACGTTCACATCCTCCTCGTCGAGTTCACTGTTCCAGGGTTATTTGATTTTTAAAGTCAAATCTCGGGATCACGACTTGGAGTCACCGTTCGCCCACTGAGAGAGAGCCCCTCCCCCCCCCCCCCGTTCACTCGGAGGTGCTGTCGGTGGGGGTTCCTTCATGTTTGTCCATCATCCTTCCTCTTCTTAAGGGTGAGGAGGCGATGCGTGAAATCGCCAGTGGGTATGCGGCACGAGACTGAGGACTTCCCGCGGGAAGCAGGTGGGAGAGGGAGGACAGACCGATCCAGCGGACTTGAAGACGAATGATCAAAACCTGCACCTAGAGCAGAGCGTCGCCAGTTAGGAGTTTGCTTGCTGGGCCCGTAACCCAGGGTGGATGAGTCAAACCATCCCCTGCCAGGCCTCTCCCGGCCCTCGGGACTCCAAGCCCGCGTTTGTCCCGTGAACTCCGACACACCGAGATTATCTGTTTGGTGTCCCCCTTTGATTCGGCTCCCCATCCCGCCCCCGCCCCGTGCCACGCGCCACGCAGTGAGGAAGACGTAAACCGGGACGTCAGTCCCCACAGCCCTGATTCTCAAGTGGTTTAGCGGGTTAGGGAAAGCGGGGGCGGGGGGGGTGCTCTTTCTGTCCCAGAGGAGTCGCGCTTCTCAGACATCCATGCTCCCTCCCTCTCTCCCTGCAGTTTGGAAGCTGCAGCCTAAGGGTGGGGGAGTTGAAGAGAGCCATTCAGTGGAGAGACGCCCGAGGCGAAGTGAAAGGCTCCGACTTGACCGCAGAGCTTTCTGCATTTCAATGAAACCATTCCGTGAGGCCCATTGGAGTGAATGGGCCTGACCTCCCTTCCCCCCCCCCCCTGGCTGGCGAGTCCCACCCACTTGGCAACGGAAGGCTAGGGGTTTCATCCTCCGTGGTGAACCCGGGCCCCTCGTCCGAAGGAAAATCCCGCATGGGCGTGGGTACAGCCGAGTTGGTATCTCGGGCAAAGCCGTCAGGGTGGCGAGATGATGGTGGATGAGAGGAGACTTGTTCCGGGGCCGCCCTCCCCTGTGGGTGCGAGTGGGGCTGGGGGCGGGACCCGGACCGTGGGAGAGTGCAGGACGGGAGCAGCTGCCCGCCTGCCCGCCTTCGGGCTGAGAGCAGCACACAGGGCACGCTGGCTCCCGCAACTTCATTTGTTCTGGGAACCTTCTGTGGTTACCCGTGAGGCGCCAGTTGCTCTGAGGAACAAAGCTCAACTCCTCTCTCTGCTTCTTTCCCAAGAGGCCTGAGTCTCAGCGACTACAGATTCTTCTGATTGCTCGCTAAATGGACCCACGCGCACCCTCCCGTCCTGCCGGACCGGACCCTTCTACAAAAATCTCCACTTGGGGAGTTTTCTCGCCTCACCCAGAGCAGACACACCACCCCCACCCCCACCCCCACCACCCCTCTCCCTCCTTGCCGCTCCCCCGCCTCAATAGCTAACACACACGAAACAAAACTCCAGCTGGTCAGGGCCGGCCCCGTGGCTTAGCGGTTATGTGCGCGCGCTCCGCTGCTGGCGGCCCCGGTTCGGATCCCGGGCGCGCGCCGACGCACCGCTTCTCCGGCCACGCTGAGGCCGTGTCCCATGTCGGGGGAAGAGGGAGAATCTCCCTCTGCCCTTTCCCTTAAGGTTCTTATGGCTGGCCAAATAATCGACGAGACAGGTTAGCAGGAGAAAATAATACCAAGTTTAAGAACATGTATACATGGGAGAAACTCAGAAATGAGCAACTCGTCCCTCTGTCTAAGCTGCTTGCCTAAGTATTGCAGCTAAAGGCGAGGAGCGTGTTGGGGGTGGGTAGTGGCCTGGGACTTCAGAGGGCAGGAGGACCATTCTTTTCGGGGTCAGCTGTAGAGAATGTGGTCAGGGAGAGTTAGAGTTTTGGGATAAAAGGGGCTTGGTGCCCCTCCCATTGTAACATCTATTTTACATGATCATTACAGCCATCATGATAGAAGATCTGTTCCAGGAAGGAGCCACCATGTCGAATTCTTTAGGCAGTTAGTGGGGGAGGTCAAATGTCCCTCAGAGAAAACAATCAAGGTAAAGAGATATATTTCAGGGTGGCCAAATCTTGATCTCCCACAGTCCCGCCTCTGAAACTAAAAGTTTCACAGTCCTTTTGAAACTTACAGAAGTTTCATAGTCCAGAAGCTGAGTTGGTAGATTGTTTCATCTCACTGAACACGTTTCTTAGTCCTGATAATAGGTCGGTTCAATTAAGTTCATTTCAGAAGGTGGTGATGCAGGTGGGCTCTCGAGGTGACGCCTATATTGTGGAAGCAAGCAATCAAGTATTTAATAGAAGCATTTCTATGGAAACAAAAGAGAAACAAGGTTAATGGTTGGAGCCGATTGGAAACGTGTTTTTGAGTTCGGAGGACAGCCAGTGAAGAAGCATTTCAGATGTCAGCGTCCAAGTATCTTTTGCAGTTTAAAATGTCTCTGATGGTGTCGTCAGGTCATCTCTTAAGTTTATATCAAGTCCAGTCCATCGGCTTCAGTTTGTAAGTCTTCAGGAAAAAGGGCAGGTTTAGTTTTCAGCGATTTCCAATGAAAATGATGGAAAAAAAATCAAAAACGTTAGTTTGGACATCTGTCGCCAGATGTTTCAGGAGACTAGAAGAAATCAGGATCCAGTCCAGTCAACAGATATAAGACAAAAACCTCAAAAGACAACAAAACTAGGATCTAATATCCGCAAATTTATACTGAAATAGTTTTTACCGAAATATAATTTTTCTCTCTAAAATCACCCTCATTTTTATTAAGATAGCAAAATTAAAACTAGTTTGCAAAATAAGTCTAGTTCCAATAGAGTTGGCCCAATTATTTACATAAGTACAGCAAGAATAGCAGTTGATCACATAGGCTCTTTTAAATCTGCTTTGCTGGAACTTTTGATAAGGAATCTCACATTGAACTTTAAAGGTCTCTCGAGGCCAGGAAAGCAAAGCCAAGGATTTTGTCATCAGACTTTGTCTGCAATACCCATAGATTTGGGTGAATTCCTCTCTTCTGAGGTTCCCCCCAAATATTTCGAGGTTCCTTGTACCTGCCAGATAAGTGACATTCTTGACTTATCCTGGTAAGTGCTGCTTGGAACATAAGGTACCAGGCCAATATTTCCATGTGGCTTTATTCCATAAAGTCAAATCTTCATTCCTCAGAAGCTGCAGGGTGATATCGCAAATATGATGTTCCAGTTACAACCTTGGTAACATAACCAGTGTTTCCAATTGTGTCCTGTGATAAGGAGAACAGATTCTTATTGAACTTATGCAAGTAACTATATTGCCATGAAAACAACAATACTCACTCACTAAGAGTTTCCAAATTTGAGGGATCAGATAGAGAGAAAAAGATAAATATTTCAATTTTACTGACAAAAATATCATTTACCAAATTGCTATAAATCATAGCTAGCTCAGGAGAAAAGAGAAAAAGTTTTCCTTAAATCTGAAAAAACAAAACATTGAAAATTCAGCAACACTTCAAATGAAAAATCATAGAAATTATAATTATCCTTATCAGTTGATTCAGTCCTGTGTAATCCATTCTTGATCCCAACCTTTTTGTTAGCAGCTTCATGAAGTCGGTTTCTCCATCAGATTTCTGTAATTTCTTACCACGTTCATTTTCGTGATCAGAAAGTTTGTCAGAAACCTGTATTCCAGTGTAAATATCAGAGTCCTTTCCATGAATTTTTCTGAAGTTGAAACATATTTTGCAAAAGCATTAGAGCAAAGAAATAAGTCTGTAAACAACAAGACCTCAAAATGGCAATTGACAAAGAAATTTGGTTAATTTTGTGACATACAACACTTTAAAATAATAATAACCAGAATTATGACTGATAATCAGGACAGATCAGCATTTCAGTAACGTTATACAATTTTAAAACACCTATATGAATAACATTTACCCACATAATAGCACCTGAGCAGGCTTATCGTCACTTGTCTGACAATGCTTTCCATGTAATTTAACATACTGAATAAGCCTAATAAGTTTAGTATCTTCCTCCTTATAGGAAGAGAGCAAATGTCTTTGAGAAGTTCCAGGGCCCTTTGAAAATTCTCAAAGTAAAAAAAAAAAAAAAGGTAAAGAGATATATTTCAGGGTGGCCAAATCTTGATCTCCCACACCCACATAGAGCAACTGGAGGGATGTGCAACTGTGACATACAGCCATCTACTGGGGCTCTGGGGAAAAAGAAGAGGAGGATTGGCAATATAGATGTTAGCTCAGAGCCGGTCTTCCTCAGCAAAGAGAGGAGGATTAGCGTGGATGTTAGCTCAGGGCTGATCTTCCTCACACGCACACACACACGCACACACACACGCACGCACACACACACACACACACACACACACACACACAAATCCAGCCGGTCTCCTTCTACCTCATCCACTTGAGAAGAGTCGCTCTCCTCTAAAGACCTTATCCTCAATGACTTACTGCTGCCTCCCTTTCCCTGGCACAATTCTCTCCCTGGATGTGCCCCATCTTAGACTCGCACAGCACTTGCAGGTCCAGTTCCTTCCCCAGGTTTGGGAAGTTCTCAGCAATCATTTCTTTGAAGAAGCTCTCTGCTCCTTTCTCCCTGTCTTCTCCTCCCTCTGGGAGATTATAAGCCTTATGTTACTTTTCCTAATCGAGCTGGATATTTCTCAAAGAATTTCGTGGTTTTTTAAAAATCTTAGTTCTCTCTCCTCCTCTACCTGGAGCATTTCTAGGCTTCTATCGTAGACCTCACTAATTCTCTCCTCCATAGGGTCTGCTCTTTTTTTTTTTTTTTTAATGCCTTTAACCTTATTTTTTAATCTCACTATTTGTGTCCTTCATATCTAGAGTTTCTGTTTGGTTTTTCTATTAGAGCTCCAATCTCTTTGTTGAAGTATTCCTTCTGTTCGTTAATTTTATTCTTGAGCTCCTCGAACTGTCCTTCTGTCTGAGTTTTTATGTAACTCGTTGAGTTTCTCTATGACAGTTGTTTTCTCTGTGTGTGTGTGTGTGTGTGTGTGTGTGTGTGTGTGTGTGTGTGTGAGGAAGATCGGCACTGAGCTGACATTCATGCCAATCCTCCTCTTTTTTTTTGTTCTGAGGAAGACCGGCCCTGAGCTGACATCTGTTGCCAATCCTCCTCCTTTTTCCCCCCCCTTTTTCTCCCCAAATCCCCAGGACGCAGTTGTGTGTCATAGTTGCACACCCTTCTAGTTGCTGTATGTGGGACGCCGCCTCAGCATGGCTGGACAGGCGATGCGTCGGTACGCGCCCGGACCCGAACCCGGGCCGCCGGTAGCGGAGCGCATGCACTTCACCGCTAAGCCACGGGGCCGCCCCCTAGGGCAGCTGTCTTGAGTTCTCTGTCAGATGGTCATCGTCTGTGACTTCGGGTTTGGTTTCTGGAGAGTTGTCATTTTCCTTCTGTTCTGCTGTGTTACTGTACTGTCGATCTTCATGCTGTTTGATGAATGGATCCTCTGCTGGGGCACATTTGTGGTAGTCACGGCCTTCTCTTATTTGGGTCAGGCTTCAGTTACTTTGGTTCTGATTGCCCGGGTCTTGTGTTCCTCCACTGGCTCTCCGTGGGCTCACACACTGCTGTCCCGTGCACCACCTGCACTGCTGTTCCCAGGTTGTCTTGGGGTGCCGGTTGCACTGCTGCCAGGGGTGCTGGGTTCACAGGTGTGCCGTCACTGGTGGGAGCCCAGGGACCCAGGGACTCATATGCGGCCCCCCCGGCTGGTGAAGCGGGGTTGGGTCACCGCTTCTGCTGTGGCTTCTAATGCTTCTGGCCACAGACTCCACCTGCCACGGCGGGGGCGGGGGTGACAGGGGGCTGTTTTTTCTGTTCCTGCCCCATCTGCTCACAGTTGTGCCGGTCGGGCCACTCCAAGTTCATGCGGGCAGGACTGCCACCGCTCGGTGGGTGCTCTCACAGGCCAGGCATCTGCCACTCCGTGAGTGTTTGCACGCAGGCTGGGCTGCCCCTGCCTCCACTCACAGTCACGCTGGCTGCAGCTTGAGGACCCATGTCCTGCATCGTCGCCACCGTCAGGAGGAAGGGGCCGCTTCCCTAGTTCCAGGGCTTCCCGAGGGTCCGGTCCACCCACCTTCAGATGTATAGCTGTGTGGGGGATCAGACTGGGCCAACCCAAAATGTGTCTCTTTGGCTTGATTGTTTTTAAGAACAAAAGACTCTGAAAGGAACTCTGACCTCCCCCCAACTGCCTAAAAGAATTTAAAATAGAAGGGGCTATTCCAGGGATGGACTAATGCCATCACATAACTTTAATGTCATGTAAAACATGTGTCTCAGCTCACCTTGTCTGTAGTTGGCCCATTTACGTTTCCAACGCCGTGTAAATTGCCTTCCTCCTCTTTGAAATCCCAAACCACTACCCCCAAGGTCCTCCTCTGTCTAAAAAGCTAAAGCTGAAGATAATATTTAAACTGGCAGCTCGGCCGTGTTGGTGAGTTGTTCCCTTTTCCTGAGTCTCTCCCGTGTATACACGTTCTAAAGCTTTGTTTGATTTTCTCCTGTTACTCCATCTCGTGTCGATTTAATTTGTAGCCCAGCCAGAAGGACCTAAAGACGGTAGAGGGTTTGCCTTCCTCCCCTACAGCCGCATGGATCTCTCAGCATCTTGTTGTGCTGTGTAGGGAATCCCTGTGTCGGTCAGTAGACGTCTGTTTGGTTGTACCTTAGAGGGGAGAGGCGAAGGGAACAACTCATGCCACCATGATGCTGACGTCACTCTGATAAACTTTTAGCAGGAGTTACATTTTATGGCATGTGTACTTATTTTGTGTGTGTGTGTGTGTGTGTGTGTGTGAGGAAGATCAGCCCTGAGCTAACATCCATGCTTGTCTTCCTCTTTTTTTTTTTTTTTTTTTTTTTTTTTTACTGAGGAAGACCGGCTCTGAGCTAACATCTAGTGCCAATCCTCCTCCTTTTTTTTTCACCCAAAGCCCCAGTAGATAGTTGTCTGTCACAGCTGCACATCCTTCTAGTTGCTGTATGTGGGACGTGGCCTCAGCGTGGCCGGAGAAGCGGTGCGTCGGTGCGCGCCCGGGATCCGAACCCGGGCCGCCAGCAGCGGAGCGCGCGCACTTAACCGCTAAGCCACGGGGCCGGCCCTGGCATGTGTACTTAAAACAACTTCCAAGATCTCTTTGGTAGCTTGAAACCTGGATGTTTGGCTACGTGAAATTAAGGGATAAAACATTAATTGAAGGGCCAGCCCCGCGGCTTAGCGGTTAAGTGCGCGCGCTCCGCTGCTGGCGGCCCGGGTTCGGATCCCGGGATCGCACCGACGCACCGCTTCTCCGGCCACGCTGAGGCCGGGTCCCACATACAGCAACTAGGAGGATGTGCAGCTATGACAGACAGCTAGCTACTGGGGCGTTGGGGGAAAAATAAATAAGTAAAATCTTTAAAAAAAAACATTAATTGAATAGCTAGATCGTTTCCAAATAGGATAAAATATTAGACCTTAACGACTAAATATAGGTTTATCCACTGTTGGCTTCTGAGGACAGAGAAACTAAAAGATGTTTGGGACTATTAATAAACATGTCTTGTGCTTTATGAAGAGTATGCTATGAAATGACATGTTTCTAAAAATTATAAAGTGTTCATAGGATTTGCCAAGCCACAAAATGCTAACGGACAAAACAGTTCACAGTTGCTTACCTCTTAGTTCTCACTAAAAATTAAGGTTTCTAGGCGTTATAAATTCTTTAATGAAGCCATCAATCAATCGATCAATCAATTAATTAAATTATCTGGGACATCGGCCCTGAGCTAACATCTATTGCCCATCTTCCTCCTTTTTTCCTTTTATTTTTTTCCTCCCCAGAGCCGCAGTAGATCGTTGTATGTCATAGTTGTACGTCCTTCCAGTTGCTCTATGTGAGATGCCGCCTCAGCGTGGCTTGATGAGCTGTGCGTAGGCCCGAGCCCAAGATCTGAACCGGTGGACCCCCGGCAGCTGAGGCGGAGCACGCAAACTTAACCGCTACGCCACTGGGCCGGCCTCTAAAAGTTCTAACTAATATATGTGACTGAAGCTACTAACAATTAATAAGGGAAACGTCTTTGTCTTCATGGAAAGGAAGATGGATGTTTTCAGTGAAGACGGTATAAAAAATAGCCATTCTTGTTTCTTTAAAAAGCCTGTGAAAAGTGTGTGGGGAAAAAACAACTCTGAGGAAAAAGTTTTGTGTGTGGTCAAGTTGGTTAAGATGGAGATGGATTTGATTCGGTAACTGAGTTTTAGTATCAGAAGTAAGCTGGTGCAAAATTAGAATTTGGTTTCCTCTTTCTTAAAAGCATAGTCTTCTCTAACTTCCAGTCTGCTCTTGTTAAGGAAATTGTATCAGGTTTTGCTTTACCTTTGAGTGAATCTACACCAAGGACAGGAATTCTATGTTTAGTCAAAATACTTTCCTAGGCTCAAAAAGGAAGAGGCCTCTGTATGCAGAGGACTAAGGTTTTGGCTTTTTACCCGTTTTACTCTCTCTGTTTGCCTTTTCAAATGTTTTTTTAATCTTTAATTTTCTTTTTTTGGCGGGGGGGCGGGGTAGGCCCTGAGCTGACATCTGTTGCCAATCTTCCTCTTTTTATTTTTTTTCTCCCCAAAGCCCTGCCACATATATTCTAGTTGTAAGTCCTTCTAGTTCTTCTGTGTGAGCCCACCACCGCAGCGTGACTACTGACTGAGAAGCGGCGTGGTTCCACGCCTGGGAACGGAACCTGAGCTGCCTGCCGAAGTGGAGCGCACCAAACTTTAACCCCTAGGCCATCAGAGCTGGCCCGATATTTTTTTGATTTCTCCATTGATCCAATAGCTGTTCAGTAGCCCGTTGTTTAGTTTCCACATGTTTGTGACGCGTACTGAGGCCCTGAGCTAACATCTATTACCAACCTTCCTCCTTTTTTCCTCTCTTTTTTTCTCCCCGGAGCCCCAGTAGATAGTTGTATGTATGTCATAGTTATACCTCCTTTTAGTTGCTCTATGTGGGACACTGCCTCAGCGTGGCTTGATGATCGCTGAGTAGGTCTGTCTGTGCCCAGGATCCAAACGGGTGAACCCTGGGCCGCTGAAGCAGAGTGTGTGAACATCACCGCTACGACACCTGGCCGGCCCCTCTGTTTGCCTTTCATAATCTTCTTTTCCTTTCTTTTTTGAGGGAAATAAGTGCACTGTTAAAAAAAAAAAATTTAATGGCAGAAGATCTACAAATATTTTTTTGTACTTTCATGGAACGGTTCAACGTCAACATTTACCTCATTTCAAACACACACACACACACACACACACACACACACACACACACACACACGCACGCACTCTCAGCGTGGCCTTGTACGGATGTACTGGAACTTGATTTCTTGAGTGGATGGCTGTGAAGTCTCTGCCTCCTACCCCCTACCATTTTTGTGGGTTTGCTTGTTTGTCGTGATGGTAAGGACTGCTGAAATCAGTATTCTTATCCCCACTCACTCATGCATTTGCACCCATGCTCCCCACCCCTGTGTGTTGTCTTTGGACCTTTTTTTGTGGCCCGTGCAGAGACACATTTTGTCTTTTAAACTTTGCTGTGGTCAAGTGTATCAGTCATTTCCTCAGTGGCCTCTGGGATTTGTCTGTCCGCCTTAGAAAGACCTTGTGGCCTGGAAGTGACAGGGTACAAACAATTCCTCCGTTCTTCCTCTGTCATTGTTGTCGTCCTCTGACGAGGCCTGCGTGGTTTCGGTTTGACAGTCCCCGCCCGCCACGTTTTCCGAAGCCCTCCCGGGAGCCAGGGAAGCACTCAGGCCACTCCGGGAAGCAGGTGCCGGCAGCCCCAGCCCCCCTGCTGGTGTCTCCGAGGGAATTTTCCACGTCTGCATCAGCCAGCCGGCCCGGCCCGGCCCAGGCCCGGCCCGGGAGTGGTGTGGGGAGTCTGTCTCCTTCCCAGCAACTGCCCCTCCCCCTCAGCTTTCCAAGTCCTCCTTCTGCGCCCGGGGTTGTGCCGTGCCGGCTGGGACCTCCGAGGTGGACGCCCGGGGGCCTCGCGGGACGCCCTCCCGGCCGCCCCAGGGTGAGAGTCATGATCCGAGGTGGGCCAGGACACGATCGGGGCGGTGGGCGGAGGCTGTGCACTCTCGCGGGCCCGCGCTCCGGATCCCTCCCTCCCTCCCTCCCGGGGACGTTTGTGCTGATTGTCCGGTGCCATCTAGCGGCCGCTTTTATATAGTTTCTGTGCTCCGGAGCTCCGGCGACATAGGCAAGGGAGGGGACTGTTGAAGGACAGGTTGACGCAAGTAATCCATAACCAATCTATAAATCAGAATTGGGGTGAGTTTATTATGAGCCAAATTCGAGGACCACATAGCCCAGGGCCTTCCTTCCCCAAGGAAGGAAGGGCGCCAAAGAAGTGGGGTGTACCGCGTGGTTATATACCGTCAGAGTGTCTATCGCACAGGATTGGAATGTCCCTTTTACAGCACTCACGAGATTGCCCGGCCTGCCTGCCGGGCCTGCCTACCCGGCACAGCGATTCACACAGCAATTGATGAACACTGCGGAGAGCAGGTCTGTGGTCCCCAGCTGGGTGGTCACAGCGGGTCAGCAATCAATCCTTAGCCTAGAGAGAGAGAGGCTTACCCTCCAGGAAATGCTGATGTGGGGGAAGTTACTTTAGCTTAAGGGCATTTATTCTTGTCTTTGTGGCCTAGTAAATGCCTAAAGCAGATAGACAATCTATGCTCAAAGGCCACATCTGGCCCTTTTGGAAAAACAAGGTCAGGCTGAATTCGTTTTACACCAAATGGCTTCCTCATATACTCCAGGATATCCTATTGCTTGCCATTTATTTATCAGACATCTGTGTGGTTTCCCATCCGGGGCTGTGATGAACAGAGCTGCTGAGAACATTCGTGTCCAGGATTTTTCGTGAATGAACATGAAAGTTCTCGGGCCGCTCGGGCGTGGTGTCCTCCAGAGCACCCTTGAGCTTGATGCCTGCCTCCCTAGAAGGACTCACAGGGCTCCACGAAGCTGACTTCCTGGAGCTCCACCTGAGACCGCACGGCCCGAGCCCCCCCCACCCCCCCACGCCCCCCCCCCCCGACCCCGCGCCAGAAATCACACTGGGGCCCTCAACCACCCAAGGCCCCAGCTAAACAAAGACACTCTTAGGAGGCAGGACGTTCCGAGGGCTTAGAGGTTGCAATTTTCTGTCGTCGTTTTTTTCTTGTCGTTGTTGCTGGTGAGTCTTGGAAACCCCCACGCTGTTTTCCGCAGTGGCCATGCCACTTTACATCACCACCAGGGAGGCGTGAGTGAGTGACTCGGCCTGTCCGTCCGCGACCTCGCTAGCAGTTTGATACTGTTCTCGTATTTTGCCGAAGGCATTCTGACAAATGTGTCCCGAGGATATCTCACTCCGATTCTCATTTGCATCTCCAGGAAACGGCTCACATCTTTTCACGTGCAGATTTGTAAATTCATCGGTTATCTCCTCCTCTCCATGTGAGATGCCTGCTCTGTCTTTCTGTTTATTGTGTATTTGGATTTTTTTTTTTCCCAAGATACTGCTACTGCATTTTGAGGGTTCTTTACAAATTCCAATCAGAGGTGTGGTTTGCACAGATTTTCTGCCCCCAGACTCTGTCCTTGGTCGTTTCGTCCTCTTAAGAGGGTGTTTCACAGAACCTAGGAGTTTAATTTTGATGATTTCCAATGTCTCCATTTCTTTTTATGGATCACGCTTCTGAGGTCAAGTCTTAAAATCTCTTTGCTGGCCCTGTACCCCCAATTCTTTCTCTTAGAATTCTTCCTCCTACAGCATGTTCTAGTTTTACTTCTTACATGGAAGTTGTTACTCCTGAGGTCCCGGTTGCCGTCACGAATGAAGCTCAACTCCCCTCTCTGCCTATTTCTCAAAAGGCCTGAGGCTGGACTACTGCTACAGATTCTTCTGATTTCGTGCTAAATGGACCCACCCGCACCCTCCCGTCCTGCCAGACCGGACCCTTGCACAAAAATCTCCACTTGAAGAGTGTTTTCACCTTAACCAGGACATAAACACCACCCGTGTCCCCACCACCACAAGCCCCCGCCCCTCCCCCGGCTCCCTCCCAACCCGTATAGCTAACACCCATGAAACAAAAATCTCCTGCTACCTCATCCACTTGAGAAGAGTCAGTCTCCTCTAAAGACCTTATCCTCGATGACTTACTGCTGCCTCCCTTTCCCTGGCACAATTCTCTCCCTGGATGTGCCCCATCTTAGACTCGCACAGCTCCACCGCTCGGGGGAGCTGGAGACGATATCCAAATTGGCTCAGACGGTAGCCTCCTCGTTTCAAAATGACCTACGCGTGACATCGGCCGTAAACGTGGTCCAGAAATCAGTGACTTTCGTGTGCCTCCGGTGAAATCCGGAGACCCTGGCATCTGGAACACATCTTCTCCACGTCCTTCAAACCTTTGCTCTCCCTCTTTACCCCTGATAGCCCGCCCGATGGTTCACGGGGAAATGAGATCCCGTCTGGCAAGAGCCGAGTCGTCTCCCCACCACGTGCGAAAAGAAAAGGCACGGGCCCACCCCCGCCCATCTTATCCTTCTTCACCCACACCATCGTGTCATAAAAATGAGTGCCCCAGAAAAACGTGTCCCTCCTCCTGTCAAAAGCTGAAACCTCGGGTCAAACACTGAGACGGAAAGGACGCTGGGGTATTGTTTTGAGCTACACACAGACGCTTTTAAAGAGGATGACAACAACAAACGAGCAAAACCTTACCCCCATCAGGGAGCAGGTGCAAGAATGGAGTGCTGACTGACCCTCCTTCTTTGCTTCCTGGAAGCAGGAGGTCGGTCAACCAACCAACCAACCACCCTCCCCCCCACACACACACCCCGAGGAAGATGTCCTCTCTATCCCAGGAGGAGAGTGACGTTCTTATCTTATTGGCAAGGTCGGGAAGTTGAGGATGAGAGAATTCTGTACAAACGGACCTCTCGTTAACGATGTTTACTCTTCCAATCCACGAGCATGGAATATCTTTCCATCTCTTTCTTCTTCGATTTCTCTCAGTAACGTCTTATAGTTTTCAGCGTATAGGTCTTTCACCTCCTCGGTAAAGTCTGTTCCTTGCTATTTTCTTCTTTGTGCGGTGATTGTAAATGGGAGTGTATTCTCAACTTCACTTTCCACTAGTTTGTCGTTAGTGTGTCGAAATGTAACTGATTTCTGTCTGTTGATTTGTATCTTGCAACTCGACTGTATTTGTTGATTATTTCCAGGAGGTTTTCGGTGGATTCCTGAGGGTTTTCTATATAGAGAATCGTGTCACCCGCCAATAGTGAGAGTTTCACTTCTGCCTGTCCGACTTGGATCCCTTTTATTTCCTTTTCTTGCCTCATCGATCTGGCTCAGACTTCCAGGAGTATGCCGAATAAGAGTGGTGAGAGCTGGCATCCTTGTCTTGTTCACGTTCTCAGAGGAATGGCTTTCAGTTTTTCTCCGTTGAGTATGAGGTTGGGCTGTGGGTTTGCCATGTGTGGCCTTCATTCTGTTGAGGTACTTTCCTTCCATGCCCATTTTCTCGAGAGTTTCTATCATAAATGGATGTTGGATCTTGTCCAATGCTTCCTCTGCCTCTATTGAGATGGTCACGTGGTTTTTATTCCTCATTTTGTTAACGTGGTGTGTTCACCTTGATTGATTTGTGGACGTGGAACCATCCCCACATGCCTGGAATAAATCCCGCTGGGTCGTGGTGGATGATCCTTGGGATGTGTTGTATTCGAGTCGTTAATATTTCCCTGAGGATTTTTGCA
This sequence comes from Diceros bicornis minor, assembly GCF_020826845.1. Lineage (NCBI taxonomy): Eukaryota > Metazoa > Chordata > Mammalia > Perissodactyla > Rhinocerotidae > Diceros > Diceros bicornis. The sequence continues at coordinate 280,756 of NW_026691192.1, read as the reverse complement.
TCGATGTTCATCAGTGATATTGGCCTGTATTTTTCTTGTTCTATGCTGTCCTTGTCCGGTTCGGATGTCAGAGTAATATTGGCCTCGTAGAATGAGTTAGGAAGCTTCCCCTCCTCTTTAATTTTTTGGAAGAATTTGAGAAGGGCAGATATTGAGTCTTATTTGGATGTTTGGTAGAACTCACCAGGGGAGCTGTCTTGCTCTGGACTTTTCTTTTCTGAGAGGTTTTTGATTACCGTTTCAATCTCTTTACTTGTGATTGGTCTATTCAGATTCTCTCTTCTTCTTCTTCTTCTTCTTCTTCTTCTTCTTCTTCTTCTTCTTCTTCTTCTTCTTCTTCTTCTTCTTCTTCTTCTTCTTCTTCGTCTTCTCCTCCTCCTCCTCCTCCTCCTCCTCCTCCTCCTCCTCCTTCTTCTGGAGGAAGATTGGCCCTGCGATAACATCTGTTGCCAATCTTCCTCTTTTTTCTCCCCAAAGCCCCACTACATAGCTCTGTATCATAGTTGTAGAGTTGTAGCTCTTCTATGTGGGACGCCACCTCAGCATGGCTTCATGAGCGGTGAGTAGGTCCACACCCAGGATCCGAACCAGGGAACCTGGGCCACCACAGCGGAATGGGTGAACTTAACCGCTACGTCACCGGGCGGGCCCTCTCTCTTTCTTCTTGATTCAGTTTTGGGAGGTCGCAGGATTCTAAGAACTTATCCATTTCTTCTAGGTTATCATCCTGTCTGTGGGCGTATAGCTTTTCATAACAGTCTCTTATAATCCTTTGCATTCCTGTGGTGTCTGTTGTAACTTCTCTTCTTTCCTTTCTGATTTTATCTATTTCAGTCTTCTCTCTTTTTTTCTCAGTGATTCTGGCTGAGGGTTTGCCCATTTTGTTTATCTTCTCAAAGAACTGGATCTTAGTTTCCTTTCTATTTTATGTATGTATTTTTTTAGTCTCTATTTCATTAATGTCTGCTGTGATTTTTATTATTTCCTTCCTTCTACTGACTTTGGGCTTTGTTTGGTCTTTTTCTAGTTCCTTTAGGTATAGGGCAAGCTTGTTTATTTGAGATTTTTCTTGTTTGTTGAGGTAGGCCTGTTTTTCTATTCATTTCCCTCTTAGCGCTGCTTTTGCTGCAGCCCATAAGTTTTGGTATGTTGTGTTTTCATTTTGATTTGTCTCTAGGTATATTTTTTTAACTCTAGTGAGGGATTACTATTTTTTTTGGGGGGGGGCCTGGGAAACATTTGCCCTGAGCTAACATCTGTTGCTCATCTTCCTCTTTTTATTTACTTCCTCCCCAAAGCCCTGATACATAGTTGTCTATTCTAGTTGTAAGTCCTTCTAGTTCTTCTACGAGAGCCACCACCACGGCATGACTACTGACCAAGGAGTGGCGTGGTTCCACGCCTGGGAACCGAACCTGGGTTGCCGAAGTGGAGTGCACCAAACTGTAACCCCTAGGCCGTCATGGCTGGCCCAACGTTTTCTGATTTCTCCTGTGATTTCCTCATTGATCCAACAGTTGTTCAGTAGCCCGTTGTTTAGTTTCCACATGTTTGTGACACATATTGAGGCCCTGAGCTAACATCTATTAACAATCTTCCTCCTATTTTCCTTTCTTTTCTCCCCAAAGCCCCAGTAGATAGTTGTATGTCATACTTGTCCATTCTTCTAGTGACTCTATGTGGGATGCCACCTCAGCACGGCTTTAAGAGTGGTGTGTGTGTCTGAGCCCGGGATCCGAACCAGTGAACCCTGGGCCACTGAGGTGGAGCATGCGAACTTAACTGCTACGTCACTGGGCGGTCCCCTAAAAATTCTAATTAATGTATGTGATTAGGGGGCCGGCCCTGTGGCGTAGCGGTTAAGTGCTCCCGCTCCGCTGCTGGCGGCCCGGGTTCAGATCCCAGGCCATGCTGTGGCGGCATCCCACATAAAGTGGAGGAAGATGGGCACGGATGTTAGCTCAGGGCCAGTCTTCCTCAGCAAAAAGAGGAGGATTGGCATGGATGTTAGCTCAGGGCTGATCTTCCTCACACACACACAAAAATATGTATATGTGACTAAAGCTACTAAAAATTAATAAGGGAAACACCTTCATATTCAAGGAAAAGGAAGAAGGGTGTTTTCAGTAAAGACGGTATAAAAAGTAAAGTTTTTTTTAAAAATAACTTTATTTATTTTTCCCCCAAAGCCCCAGTGGATAGTTGTATGTCATAGCTGCACGTCCTTCTAGTTGCCGTACGTGGGATGCGGCCCCAGCATGGCCGGAGAAGCGGTGCGTCGGTGCGCGCCCGGGATCCGAACCCGGGCCGCCAGTAGCGGAGCGCGCACACTTAACCGCTAAGCCACGAGGCCCGCCCGGTCAAGGGTCTTTTGTGTGTTTGCTTGCTTGCCTGTGGATGTTCAGTCGCCCTACTCCCATTTGATGGAGAGGCCATCTTTTTACTCCCGTGGGTTGCTTTTGCATGATGGCCAAAATTCAGTTTTGGCAGGTTTGGCCGGTTCTGTGAAACAATTAATGTTATTATTTTTAACCGGCAAAAGATCTACAACTTTCTTCGTGAAACAATTAATGTTATTATTTTTAACCGGCAAAAGATCTACAACTTTCTTCGTGAAACAATTAATGTTATTATTTTTAACCGGCAAAAGATCTACACCTTTCTTCGTTTTCTAGTTTCAGGGAACAGTTCAACAGGTATCTCATCTCAAACACACGCACGTGCAGACGCACACACACACACTCGCAGCGTGGCCTTGTACGGACGTACTGGAACCTGATCTGTTGAGCGGATGGCTGTGAAGTCTCTTCCCCCACCCCCCACCACTTTCTGTGGGTCTGCTCGCTTGTCACGACGGTAAGGACCGCTGACATCGATGTTCTGGTCGCCACTGGTGCATTTGCACCCACGCTCCCCAGCCCCGCGCGCTGTCTCGGGACTGTGTCGCGGCCCGCGCGGAGGGAGACACGTTCGTGTCTCTTCAACCTCCGTGCGGTCAGGCGTCGCCGTCGTTTCCCCGGCGGCCTCTGGGCTTTGCCTGCCTGCCTTGGGAAGCCGTCGCGGGTTGGAAGTGACGGGATGCGGACAGTTGCTCCGTCGTTCCCCTGTCGTCGTCGTCCTCTGACGACTCGCCCGGTTTCGTTTTGGCGGTGCCCCGCCCGCCGCGTTTCCCTGAGTCCTCCCGGGAGCCCGGGAAGCGCCCGGGAAGCGCTCGGGGCCACCCCGGGAAGCCAGCCGGTGCCGGCAGTCCCGGCGCCCCTGCTGGCGTCTCTGAGGGAATGTTCCCCGTCCCCTCACGGGCGAGCGCCCGAAACACACACGTTTTCCGAGTCCCTCTCCGGCGGCCGGGGTCGCGCCGTGCCGGCTGGGAGCCCCGAGGCGGATGCCCCCTGGCCGCGCCGGGCCGGGAGATGGGACCCGGGGTGGGTCGGGACGGGGTCGGGCCGCCAGGCGGCCCGGCTGCGCGCCCCGGCCGGCCAGGGATCCGGATCCGTCCCGCTGACGTTCGCGCCGGTTGTCCGGTGCCACCTGGCGGCCGCTTTTATATCGTTTCTGTCCTCCGGAGCTCCGGCGACCTCGGCAAGGGAGGTGACTTGGCCGCGGTGACCGAGGCGGAGTTCCGGGAGGCCGGTGGCAGTGGCGGGATCGGTCCCGGTCGTGCCGGGGCGCGGGCGCGTCGTCCGCCGGGCGGAGATTGGACGTGCAGGAGAGTGTGGGGAGGTGGCTGTCGCCGCGCTCCTCGAGGCCGGCGGGTGTGCGGGGCCGCCCGGACGGGTCGACCAGCAGACGCCGGTGCCACTGCGACCCTCGGGGACCGACCGGGGCCGGCGAGGTGGGGGGGCTTCCCGAGCCCGGCTGGCGTCCCCCGTGCGGCCCGGGTCGTCGGGCCCTCCGTGTCACCGGTTTCTTGCTCGCGCGCCGCTCCGGAGGTCGGGGACCGGCCCGGGCCTTGCGGGGAGGCCCGTGGAGGGCGAGACGGCGGCGGCTCGGCCGCGGGCACGGGTGGCTCCGGGTCGTCGGACTCGACTTTTCTCACCGCGTTTTCCGAGTCCCGCTCTGGCGGTGGGGACCGACCGGCCCGGGCCGTCCGTGGTGGCGGCCCGGTCGTCGGAGGCGACTCCGAGGGATGTTTTTCAAGTCCCACTCCGGAGGAGAGCGCGGACCGGCCCCCGCCCTCGAGGGTGGGCCGGGGAGAGGGCGTCCCCGTCCCGGACACGTGACCGCGTGGGTCCGGGTCGTCGCGCTGGATTTCTATCGCCAAGTTTTCCGAAAGCCTCTGGGTCCGGAGGTGGGGACCGGCTCGAGAGGCAGGTGGAGCCCCGGGTGGGGTAGGGGGGCACGTGGACGGACGCCGGCCTGCCCGTGTGGGGCCCGGTCGCCTGGGGCGCCTCTGAGGAATCTTTTTTTTTCCCCAAGTCCTGCCCCGGAGAGGAGGATGGACCGGCCGCCTGCCCTCGAGGGCGAGACGGCGAGGGTGTACCCGGCCGGGCGCGGGTCCCGCGTGCCCCCGCGCCCCCTCTGCCGCCGCACTTCCGGGGTCGACCAGATGGTCGCGGGGGCTCCGGGGCTGGTGGCGATGGGGTGGTGCCGGGGGCCTGGTGACCGGGCCCGTGATCCAAGGGGTGCCGCCGTGATCCGTGGGTGGGCCCCGTCGCCTGGTGCGGCCATTCTTTCGCCCGAAATGGTCGTTTTTCGCTGCCAGATAGGTGCTGACACGCTGTCTCCGGACGTTTGTCGCCTGGGAGTCGTTGGGCCTCTGGACGCGCGTGGCGGGGCTCCGGGCTGTGACCGTGGGGTGGAGGCCCGGTTCTGCCCCTGCCACTTGAGCCCGCCCGCCTGGGCTGGGCCTGCGCGCCGGCTCCTGTGCGTCCCAGGTGTCCCGATCCGCGGTGCCGCCTCCGGTCTCCAGCACCCGAGGGCGGCGGGGGAGGTGGCGCGGGTCCTCTACCCGGTGCGCTCCCCGCCGCAGGCAACCCCGGTGCGGTCGCGACTACCCCACGCCTCGGGCTCCCGCGCCACCGCGTGTCAGGCGTTCACCTCCTGGGGTCGTGGCCCGCTGCTGCACGACTCGGGGGTGGGGGGGAAGCGGTGAGGCTGAGGCAGTCTCTCCCTCGGTGACTGCCGCTGTTCTTGTCGTTGTCTCCGTGAGGCGTGTCGCGCCGTGGTGATCGATGTGGTGATGTCGCGCTCTCCTGGGCCGGGCCTAAGCCGTGCCAGGCGAGGGACGGGCGTTTGTGTCAAACGGGCCCGCTCTTCTCGCTCTGCCCACGGGCCCCTCGCCTCTCCTCCCCGCCCGTCGGTGGTGTGTGGAAGGCAGGGGTGCGGAACCCGGCCCGACCTCGCTCTCCCGCCCTCTGCCTTGTGGCGTCGGTGGGGCCGAGGTCTTTGTGACGCAGTGGACACTCCGTGTGGCCTCTCGGCCGCGTCTGGCGAGTGGGCCTCCCCGAGGTGGGGTGGGCCGTGCCGCCGCCGCACCACACGCTCCCCCGGGTGTGTGGGTGTGTGTCGCCCGGTCCTTGGTGGTGCCCCTGGAGCGCTCCAGGTCGTCCGTCAGGTGCCTGAGGCCGAGCGGTGGTGTCGTTTCCCGCTTCCAGCGACCCCTTCGGGTCACCGCTACGATGGTGTGTCTGAGGCGAGACGGGGGTCCAGTCGGTAGGGGAGGCATGCCCGTTTCCCCTCGCGGGGGCGGGTGCCTCGTCGTCCCACCGGCCTGCGGCGTGGAGACTGACTGGCTGGGTGCACGCCGTGTGTCCTCC
>NW_026691192.1:237500-262500 GCF_020826845.1 Diceros bicornis minor | reverse complement strand
GACCAGATGTCCGGTCTGGACTTAGCCTCTGGGCCCGGGGCCGTGGGGTAGACCAGATGTCCGATCTCGACTTGGGCCCGTGCCTGGGGCTTAGACCAGATGTGCGCTCCGCACTTAGCCCCTGGGCTCGTGACTGTGTGAGGTAGACCGGCTGTCCCATCCGGACAGCCCCTGGTCCCGGGCCGCTCGCGTCGACCGGCTGTCCCATCCGGACAGCCCCTGGTCCCGCGCCTCTCGGGTCGACCAGATGTCCCTGCCGAGCGGCGGCGCCACACCTCCCCCATGGTGTGTTTGGGCACGCGAGGCCGCTAGGGTCTGAAGGTCCCGAGGCCCTGCGGACCCTCGGGACGACGGGGGTCCCGGTTCCCCGGGTCGACCAGCTGTCCGACCTGGACTTGGTGCGCAGATGGGACGGCTGGTTGGCTGGGATGAAATCCAGAGAGGGCGAAAAAGATCGATCATGCAGTATCATAAATCATACCTCTCTAGTCGTTGAAAGCAAAGAAACACGCAATTAACATTTTATTGTTCTAACCATTACCGTTTTCATGACTATCGTTTAGTGATGTTTGGTGGCGGTGGCGGTGGCGGCGGTGGCGGCAGCGGCAGCCAGAAAAGAAGCAGATTCAAGAGAGGAAAAAAAAGGAAAACACCGAAGGAAACGTCCTCCATCCACAAGGGGTGCCCGATGGATCCCAGGCGACGCGGGAGGGCCAGGTCTCGTTCGCTTCTCGGACATTTCTAAATCCGCACGGGCGGGAATCGCTCGCGCCGGCTGAAGGGAGCCCAGGCAGGGATGCCTCCGCTGAGATTTCCACGTCGACCGCAGGACCCGGAACCGGCCCGGCCGGCCTGTGGCACGAAGGCGTGTGGAGGACGGCTCCGTCCCCTAGCCGCCAGACGCCCCTGTCCCAGGGACGTTCGGAAGAAAGTTGCCAAGGCCCCTTTCCGGGACCGGGCTGGCCTCTCCCCCTCTGCTCGCCTCGGGCCGAGAAACGAGACCCGAGGGGGATCGGGACCCGGCCAAGCACCTGGCCGGCCGGCGCTGCAGCCTCCCTGCTCCGCGATCCTGAGCCGTCCCGCTGACGATGAGGCTGCTTGTCGGGCGCCACCTGCCTGGCGGCCGCTTATATAGCGCTCCAAGAGGTCGACCAGATAGCCGGCTTGGGCCGGTCGGGGCCGGCAAGGGGGAAGACAGGAGAGAGGATGGCCGGCGGGGTGGGGGTGAGCGCTGGGAGTGAGGTGTGGGAAGCACTCCGGCGGGCAGTCGGAGGTGCAGGGTTGTCATGGTGGTTCCGACAATAATTTTTATCATTGACAAAGATTGCCGCATGCCACTAGACAAGGCCTGGAGAGAGAAATTGGTAACATACAGAAAAATGTAGGGCGCGGACACTTGGTAGCGTCGGCGTATGTCTCTAAATGGAGCTATCACAATGGCTGTCCTTTCCTTGGGCGGGCCCCGTGGCTCAGCGGTGAAGTGCGCGCGCTACGATGCTGGCCGCCAGGTTTCGGATCGCCGGCGCGCACCGACGCACCGCTTCTCCGGCCACGCTGAGGCCGCGTCCCACGTACAGCAACTAGAAGGATGTGCAACTAGGACGTACAGCTATCTACTGGGGCTTTGGGGGAAATAAATAAATAAACAAACAAACAAATAAATAAGTAAATAAATAAATAAATAAATAAATAAGTAAATAAATAAATAAATAAAAAAAAAGGTAAGTAAGTAAGTAAGTAAGTAAGTAAAAAATGTCAAAACAGAAAAAAACAATTACTGTCCTTACTTTGTATTCAGAGAGCTAGAGCGAGGAGGGGGGAGGGAACGGAGCAGGAGGAAAGAAGGGAGGCTGGCAGGGACGGAGGCAGGCAGGCAGCACAATCGAGTTTCTCTTTCCACAAAAGGCGTCCGGCGGAAAACTCACAGGAGGAGGGCTTTCGGGCTGCAAAGCCCAAAGCACACCTCCGCGGCGATGGGCCCAAAACGCTCAGAGATTCAGGGTCACCACTCAACTGACGGCTGTCCTCATTTGGGCCCCTGACTTAGGACCTCTCCCTCCCACCCAACTTGGGAGCAAAGAGGAAAGCAAATCTGCTTCCCCCCCCCCCCCCCCCCGGTTCCATAGGACGCCCTTCTTCTAGTCAGCCCGCCTCCAGCTTTTCCACACGCCAAACACCTCTCGTCGGGATGGGCCTTCCTTTTTTTGCCACCATCCGGCTTTCCCACTCCTCTGCCAAATGCAAGTGGTGGAGGTGGAGGTGGAGGTGGAGGCCCACCGACCCTCTTGCTTGTTGGGAAGTGGTTCTCGTTCTCCTATGTGGGTGATCTTGATCTACACAGACGTTATTAGCTTGGGGAACGGGTAAGAGCACTCAGATGAATGTCTGTGCCCAGTGTCGATAACGAACTAGCTGTCTCCGTCTCCGTCTGTCTGTCTCTTCCCTTTATGTGTGTATGTGATAAAGGTAGGGAGACCCACCGACAAGCCGACTACCTGCAGACCGACCCACCTACCTAATTTTCATCACTCTGAAAATTGAGGTCACGTCCTGTAAAATCAAGCCTTTAAAAAGTGCACCAGCCGGTGGGCCTTGGGAGTCTATTCACACAGTTGGCACAGCCGTCACCAATATGTATTTATTTCCAGGACATTCGCATCACCTCAAAATTAACAACGCCCCCTCCCCCCCCCCCCCCACACACACACCCCGGGGAAAGACCAATCAGATTAACGGCAGGGTGCTTTTTTCAACAGGCAGGCCCGAGTCATCCCTTTAGAATGTTTCCGAGTCCCGTTCCGTTCTCGGACGCAGCACTTTCGGCCCTCAAGGAAGCAGACGGTGGGGGTGGAGGTGAAGGTGGACTGGGGGGCGTGTGTGGCATGTCCGTCCTTCTGCCACTGCAGAAATTATTTCGAAAGGAGGGAGGGACGGTTGGTGTAGGTGGACCGTACTGGGTGACGGTGGTTTGGGAGCTTTCCCTAGAATGAGGAGAGAGCAGTCTTCCCTGTGAAGTCAGGGAGCCGGAATAGGTTGCCCCCACATCGACCCGCTCTGGCACATGGGTTCTTTGGAATTCGAGGCCCTGGCCTTGAGAAACAGCGGGCGCGAGAAGGGCACGGGACCTCTCCCTTGTCGTCCTGACCTGAAATCGGGAGATGAAGCTCCCACGGGAAAGGTGCCCTCCCTGAACCAGGAGGACGCTTGTCAGCCCAGACGCTAGCCCGGAGGACTCTGTTTCAAACAAAACCTTGACTCCTCCCATCTCTTGATTGACCTTCCCACAGGTGGCTGGCCTCGGAAGCCTAGAGCCGCTTTCCTTTCTCCTGTCATTTCGCTACAACTGGATTGTCCGTGGTGTGACGTGCTCTAGGAGCTGGAATTCAGTCAGAGCCGCCACTTCGAGTGACTTCCGCTTTAGGCTTCTCCCCGAGTGACGTGCCCTTGCACGCGTTCCTAATCTCTCTGTCGTTCTCTTCTGGATCTGTCTTTTTGTTACCGGGCCGGGGTGGGCTCAGCCAAGGACTCAGAAGGGGGATAGCGGCGGGAACATCGTTTCTCCTCCCCTATGCCTGCTGAACGCAGGCTTACACACCGGAAACTCCCCCACCCTCACCCCTCAGTGGGATGCTGTACATCCTTCGGGTCACACACAGTCTGCATGCGTGGGCACCGACAGAAAGATTTGGCAACAGCCTTAGCTGCTCTGCGCTGGTTCCAAGTGCCGCCCCGCCTCCCCCCCACGGCGCGCCCTGCCCCCCCCACCACCACCACCACCACCAAGAGAGAGAAGTGAAGTGACTCCGGGAGAAAGCCGATTCAGAAATTACACATAATTCAGCTGGTACTTGCTGTGAAAGGGGGACAGGGTATGCTTTGAAACGCTGAAATTCTCCCTGCCTTTCCTTGACGGGAATGACAGCGCCTACAACCTGCTGTCATTGGCGAGTTTTAGTCACCTCGAGAGGAAGGACCGATTTCAAATGGCTGAACCCTGGTGGGTCACGGTGCAGGTGACGTGACCCTCTCTGACAGACGCAGGCGATCCCCTGCTCCGGGTCAAGGAGAGAGGGTGTTTATTGTTCTGTTCTTTAAAATGGTGCTTCAAGATGGACAGCACTTACAACCTAGCCTTTTCACCCTTCATAATCGTACGGCAGTGGCACGAGGTACGTTCACATCCTCCTCGTCGAGTTCACTGTTCCAGGGTTATTTGATTTTTAAAGTCAAATCTCGGGATCACGACTTGGAGTCACCGTTCGCCCACTGAGAGAGAGCCCCTCCCCCCCCCCCCCGTTCACTCGGAGGTGCTGTCGGTGGGGGTTCCTTCATGTTTGTCCATCATCCTTCCTCTTCTTAAGGGTGAGGAGGCGATGCGTGAAATCGCCAGTGGGTATGCGGCACGAGACTGAGGACTTCCCGCGGGAAGCAGGTGGGAGAGGGAGGACAGACCGATCCAGCGGACTTGAAGACGAATGATCAAAACCTGCACCTAGAGCAGAGCGTCGCCAGTTAGGAGTTTGCTTGCTGGGCCCGTAACCCAGGGTGGATGAGTCAAACCATCCCCTGCCAGGCCTCTCCCGGCCCTCGGGACTCCAAGCCCGCGTTTGTCCCGTGAACTCCGACACACCGAGATTATCTGTTTGGTGTCCCCCTTTGATTCGGCTCCCCATCCCGCCCCCGCCCCGTGCCACGCGCCACGCAGTGAGGAAGACGTAAACCGGGACGTCAGTCCCCACAGCCCTGATTCTCAAGTGGTTTAGCGGGTTAGGGAAAGCGGGGGCGGGGGGGGTGCTCTTTCTGTCCCAGAGGAGTCGCGCTTCTCAGACATCCATGCTCCCTCCCTCTCTCCCTGCAGTTTGGAAGCTGCAGCCTAAGGGTGGGGGAGTTGAAGAGAGCCATTCAGTGGAGAGACGCCCGAGGCGAAGTGAAAGGCTCCGACTTGACCGCAGAGCTTTCTGCATTTCAATGAAACCATTCCGTGAGGCCCATTGGAGTGAATGGGCCTGACCTCCCTTCCCCCCCCCCCCTGGCTGGCGAGTCCCACCCACTTGGCAACGGAAGGCTAGGGGTTTCATCCTCCGTGGTGAACCCGGGCCCCTCGTCCGAAGGAAAATCCCGCATGGGCGTGGGTACAGCCGAGTTGGTATCTCGGGCAAAGCCGTCAGGGTGGCGAGATGATGGTGGATGAGAGGAGACTTGTTCCGGGGCCGCCCTCCCCTGTGGGTGCGAGTGGGGCTGGGGGCGGGACCCGGACCGTGGGAGAGTGCAGGACGGGAGCAGCTGCCCGCCTGCCCGCCTTCGGGCTGAGAGCAGCACACAGGGCACGCTGGCTCCCGCAACTTCATTTGTTCTGGGAACCTTCTGTGGTTACCCGTGAGGCGCCAGTTGCTCTGAGGAACAAAGCTCAACTCCTCTCTCTGCTTCTTTCCCAAGAGGCCTGAGTCTCAGCGACTACAGATTCTTCTGATTGCTCGCTAAATGGACCCACGCGCACCCTCCCGTCCTGCCGGACCGGACCCTTCTACAAAAATCTCCACTTGGGGAGTTTTCTCGCCTCACCCAGAGCAGACACACCACCCCCACCCCCACCCCCACCACCCCTCTCCCTCCTTGCCGCTCCCCCGCCTCAATAGCTAACACACACGAAACAAAACTCCAGCTGGTCAGGGCCGGCCCCGTGGCTTAGCGGTTATGTGCGCGCGCTCCGCTGCTGGCGGCCCCGGTTCGGATCCCGGGCGCGCGCCGACGCACCGCTTCTCCGGCCACGCTGAGGCCGTGTCCCATGTCGGGGGAAGAGGGAGAATCTCCCTCTGCCCTTTCCCTTAAGGTTCTTATGGCTGGCCAAATAATCGACGAGACAGGTTAGCAGGAGAAAATAATACCAAGTTTAAGAACATGTATACATGGGAGAAACTCAGAAATGAGCAACTCGTCCCTCTGTCTAAGCTGCTTGCCTAAGTATTGCAGCTAAAGGCGAGGAGCGTGTTGGGGGTGGGTAGTGGCCTGGGACTTCAGAGGGCAGGAGGACCATTCTTTTCGGGGTCAGCTGTAGAGAATGTGGTCAGGGAGAGTTAGAGTTTTGGGATAAAAGGGGCTTGGTGCCCCTCCCATTGTAACATCTATTTTACATGATCATTACAGCCATCATGATAGAAGATCTGTTCCAGGAAGGAGCCACCATGTCGAATTCTTTAGGCAGTTAGTGGGGGAGGTCAAATGTCCCTCAGAGAAAACAATCAAGGTAAAGAGATATATTTCAGGGTGGCCAAATCTTGATCTCCCACAGTCCCGCCTCTGAAACTAAAAGTTTCACAGTCCTTTTGAAACTTACAGAAGTTTCATAGTCCAGAAGCTGAGTTGGTAGATTGTTTCATCTCACTGAACACGTTTCTTAGTCCTGATAATAGGTCGGTTCAATTAAGTTCATTTCAGAAGGTGGTGATGCAGGTGGGCTCTCGAGGTGACGCCTATATTGTGGAAGCAAGCAATCAAGTATTTAATAGAAGCATTTCTATGGAAACAAAAGAGAAACAAGGTTAATGGTTGGAGCCGATTGGAAACGTGTTTTTGAGTTCGGAGGACAGCCAGTGAAGAAGCATTTCAGATGTCAGCGTCCAAGTATCTTTTGCAGTTTAAAATGTCTCTGATGGTGTCGTCAGGTCATCTCTTAAGTTTATATCAAGTCCAGTCCATCGGCTTCAGTTTGTAAGTCTTCAGGAAAAAGGGCAGGTTTAGTTTTCAGCGATTTCCAATGAAAATGATGGAAAAAAAATCAAAAACGTTAGTTTGGACATCTGTCGCCAGATGTTTCAGGAGACTAGAAGAAATCAGGATCCAGTCCAGTCAACAGATATAAGACAAAAACCTCAAAAGACAACAAAACTAGGATCTAATATCCGCAAATTTATACTGAAATAGTTTTTACCGAAATATAATTTTTCTCTCTAAAATCACCCTCATTTTTATTAAGATAGCAAAATTAAAACTAGTTTGCAAAATAAGTCTAGTTCCAATAGAGTTGGCCCAATTATTTACATAAGTACAGCAAGAATAGCAGTTGATCACATAGGCTCTTTTAAATCTGCTTTGCTGGAACTTTTGATAAGGAATCTCACATTGAACTTTAAAGGTCTCTCGAGGCCAGGAAAGCAAAGCCAAGGATTTTGTCATCAGACTTTGTCTGCAATACCCATAGATTTGGGTGAATTCCTCTCTTCTGAGGTTCCCCCCAAATATTTCGAGGTTCCTTGTACCTGCCAGATAAGTGACATTCTTGACTTATCCTGGTAAGTGCTGCTTGGAACATAAGGTACCAGGCCAATATTTCCATGTGGCTTTATTCCATAAAGTCAAATCTTCATTCCTCAGAAGCTGCAGGGTGATATCGCAAATATGATGTTCCAGTTACAACCTTGGTAACATAACCAGTGTTTCCAATTGTGTCCTGTGATAAGGAGAACAGATTCTTATTGAACTTATGCAAGTAACTATATTGCCATGAAAACAACAATACTCACTCACTAAGAGTTTCCAAATTTGAGGGATCAGATAGAGAGAAAAAGATAAATATTTCAATTTTACTGACAAAAATATCATTTACCAAATTGCTATAAATCATAGCTAGCTCAGGAGAAAAGAGAAAAAGTTTTCCTTAAATCTGAAAAAACAAAACATTGAAAATTCAGCAACACTTCAAATGAAAAATCATAGAAATTATAATTATCCTTATCAGTTGATTCAGTCCTGTGTAATCCATTCTTGATCCCAACCTTTTTGTTAGCAGCTTCATGAAGTCGGTTTCTCCATCAGATTTCTGTAATTTCTTACCACGTTCATTTTCGTGATCAGAAAGTTTGTCAGAAACCTGTATTCCAGTGTAAATATCAGAGTCCTTTCCATGAATTTTTCTGAAGTTGAAACATATTTTGCAAAAGCATTAGAGCAAAGAAATAAGTCTGTAAACAACAAGACCTCAAAATGGCAATTGACAAAGAAATTTGGTTAATTTTGTGACATACAACACTTTAAAATAATAATAACCAGAATTATGACTGATAATCAGGACAGATCAGCATTTCAGTAACGTTATACAATTTTAAAACACCTATATGAATAACATTTACCCACATAATAGCACCTGAGCAGGCTTCAGGCTTATCGTCACTTGTCTGACAATGCTTTCCATGTAATTTAACATACTGAATAAGCCTAATAAGTTTAGTATCTTCCTCCTTATAGGAAGAGAGCAAATGTCTTTGAGAAGTTCCAGGGCCCTTTGAAAATTCTCAAAGTAAAAAAAAAAAAAAAGGTAAAGAGATATATTTCAGGGTGGCCAAATCTTGATCTCCCACACCCACATAGAGCAACTGGAGGGATGTGCAACTGTGACATACAGCCATCTACTGGGGCTCTGGGGAAAAAGAAGAGGAGGATTGGCAATATAGATGTTAGCTCAGAGCCGGTCTTCCTCAGCAAAGAGAGGAGGATTAGCGTGGATGTTAGCTCAGGGCTGATCTTCCTCACACGCACACACACACGCACACACACACGCACGCACACACACACACACACACACACACACACACACAAATCCAGCCGGTCTCCTTCTACCTCATCCACTTGAGAAGAGTCGCTCTCCTCTAAAGACCTTATCCTCAATGACTTACTGCTGCCTCCCTTTCCCTGGCACAATTCTCTCCCTGGATGTGCCCCATCTTAGACTCGCACAGCACTTGCAGGTCCAGTTCCTTCCCCAGGTTTGGGAAGTTCTCAGCAATCATTTCTTTGAAGAAGCTCTCTGCTCCTTTCTCCCTGTCTTCTCCTCCCTCTGGGAGATTATAAGCCTTATGTTACTTTTCCTAATCGAGCTGGATATTTCTCAAAGAATTTCGTGGTTTTTTAAAAATCTTAGTTCTCTCTCCTCCTCTACCTGGAGCATTTCTAGGCTTCTATCGTAGACCTCACTAATTCTCTCCTCCATAGGGTCTGCTCTTTTTTTTTTTTTTTTAATGCCTTTAACCTTATTTTTTAATCTCACTATTTGTGTCCTTCATATCTAGAGTTTCTGTTTGGTTTTTCTATTAGAGCTCCAATCTCTTTGTTGAAGTATTCCTTCTGTTCGTTAATTTTATTCTTGAGCTCCTCGAACTGTCCTTCTGTCTGAGTTTTTATGTAACTCGTTGAGTTTCTCTATGACAGTTGTTTTCTCTGTGTGTGTGTGTGTGTGTGTGTGTGTGTGTGTGTGTGTGTGTGTGAGGAAGATCGGCACTGAGCTGACATTCATGCCAATCCTCCTCTTTTTTTTTGTTCTGAGGAAGACCGGCCCTGAGCTGACATCTGTTGCCAATCCTCCTCCTTTTTCCCCCCCCTTTTTCTCCCCAAATCCCCAGGACGCAGTTGTGTGTCATAGTTGCACACCCTTCTAGTTGCTGTATGTGGGACGCCGCCTCAGCATGGCTGGACAGGCGATGCGTCGGTACGCGCCCGGACCCGAACCCGGGCCGCCGGTAGCGGAGCGCATGCACTTCACCGCTAAGCCACGGGGCCGCCCCCTAGGGCAGCTGTCTTGAGTTCTCTGTCAGATGGTCATCGTCTGTGACTTCGGGTTTGGTTTCTGGAGAGTTGTCATTTTCCTTCTGTTCTGCTGTGTTACTGTACTGTCGATCTTCATGCTGTTTGATGAATGGATCCTCTGCTGGGGCACATTTGTGGTAGTCACGGCCTTCTCTTATTTGGGTCAGGCTTCAGTTACTTTGGTTCTGATTGCCCGGGTCTTGTGTTCCTCCACTGGCTCTCCGTGGGCTCACACACTGCTGTCCCGTGCACCACCTGCACTGCTGTTCCCAGGTTGTCTTGGGGTGCCGGTTGCACTGCTGCCAGGGGTGCTGGGTTCACAGGTGTGCCGTCACTGGTGGGAGCCCAGGGACCCAGGGACTCATATGCGGCCCCCCCGGCTGGTGAAGCGGGGTTGGGTCACCGCTTCTGCTGTGGCTTCTAATGCTTCTGGCCACAGACTCCACCTGCCACGGCGGGGGCGGGGGTGACAGGGGGCTGTTTTTTCTGTTCCTGCCCCATCTGCTCACAGTTGTGCCGGTCGGGCCACTCCAAGTTCATGCGGGCAGGACTGCCACCGCTCGGTGGGTGCTCTCACAGGCCAGGCATCTGCCACTCCGTGAGTGTTTGCACGCAGGCTGGGCTGCCCCTGCCTCCACTCACAGTCACGCTGGCTGCAGCTTGAGGACCCATGTCCTGCATCGTCGCCACCGTCAGGAGGAAGGGGCCGCTTCCCTAGTTCCAGGGCTTCCCGAGGGTCCGGTCCACCCACCTTCAGATGTATAGCTGTGTGGGGGATCAGACTGGGCCAACCCAAAATGTGTCTCTTTGGCTTGATTGTTTTTAAGAACAAAAGACTCTGAAAGGAACTCTGACCTCCCCCCAACTGCCTAAAAGAATTTAAAATAGAAGGGGCTATTCCAGGGATGGACTAATGCCATCACATAACTTTAATGTCATGTAAAACATGTGTCTCAGCTCACCTTGTCTGTAGTTGGCCCATTTACGTTTCCAACGCCGTGTAAATTGCCTTCCTCCTCTTTGAAATCCCAAACCACTACCCCCAAGGTCCTCCTCTGTCTAAAAAGCTAAAGCTGAAGATAATATTTAAACTGGCAGCTCGGCCGTGTTGGTGAGTTGTTCCCTTTTCCTGAGTCTCTCCCGTGTATACACGTTCTAAAGCTTTGTTTGATTTTCTCCTGTTACTCCATCTCGTGTCGATTTAATTTGTAGCCCAGCCAGAAGGACCTAAAGACGGTAGAGGGTTTGCCTTCCTCCCCTACAGCCGCATGGATCTCTCAGCATCTTGTTGTGCTGTGTAGGGAATCCCTGTGTCGGTCAGTAGACGTCTGTTTGGTTGTACCTTAGAGGGGAGAGGCGAAGGGAACAACTCATGCCACCATGATGCTGACGTCACTCTGATAAACTTTTAGCAGGAGTTACATTTTATGGCATGTGTACTTATTTTGTGTGTGTGTGTGTGTGTGTGTGTGTGAGGAAGATCAGCCCTGAGCTAACATCCATGCTTGTCTTCCTCTTTTTTTTTTTTTTTTTTTTTTTTTTTTACTGAGGAAGACCGGCTCTGAGCTAACATCTAGTGCCAATCCTCCTCCTTTTTTTTTCACCCAAAGCCCCAGTAGATAGTTGTCTGTCACAGCTGCACATCCTTCTAGTTGCTGTATGTGGGACGTGGCCTCAGCGTGGCCGGAGAAGCGGTGCGTCGGTGCGCGCCCGGGATCCGAACCCGGGCCGCCAGCAGCGGAGCGCGCGCACTTAACCGCTAAGCCACGGGGCCGGCCCTGGCATGTGTACTTAAAACAACTTCCAAGATCTCTTTGGTAGCTTGAAACCTGGATGTTTGGCTACGTGAAATTAAGGGATAAAACATTAATTGAAGGGCCAGCCCCGCGGCTTAGCGGTTAAGTGCGCGCGCTCCGCTGCTGGCGGCCCGGGTTCGGATCCCGGGATCGCACCGACGCACCGCTTCTCCGGCCACGCTGAGGCCGGGTCCCACATACAGCAACTAGGAGGATGTGCAGCTATGACAGACAGCTAGCTACTGGGGCGTTGGGGGAAAAATAAATAAGTAAAATCTTTAAAAAAAAACATTAATTGAATAGCTAGATCGTTTCCAAATAGGATAAAATATTAGACCTTAACGACTAAATATAGGTTTATCCACTGTTGGCTTCTGAGGACAGAGAAACTAAAAGATGTTTGGGACTATTAATAAACATGTCTTGTGCTTTATGAAGAGTATGCTATGAAATGACATGTTTCTAAAAATTATAAAGTGTTCATAGGATTTGCCAAGCCACAAAATGCTAACGGACAAAACAGTTCACAGTTGCTTACCTCTTAGTTCTCACTAAAAATTAAGGTTTCTAGGCGTTATAAATTCTTTAATGAAGCCATCAATCAATCGATCAATCAATTAATTAAATTATCTGGGACATCGGCCCTGAGCTAACATCTATTGCCCATCTTCCTCCTTTTTTCCTTTTATTTTTTTCCTCCCCAGAGCCGCAGTAGATCGTTGTATGTCATAGTTGTACGTCCTTCCAGTTGCTCTATGTGAGATGCCGCCTCAGCGTGGCTTGATGAGCTGTGCGTAGGCCCGAGCCCAAGATCTGAACCGGTGGACCCCCGGCAGCTGAGGCGGAGCACGCAAACTTAACCGCTACGCCACTGGGCCGGCCTCTAAAAGTTCTAACTAATATATGTGACTGAAGCTACTAACAATTAATAAGGGAAACGTCTTTGTCTTCATGGAAAGGAAGATGGATGTTTTCAGTGAAGACGGTATAAAAAATAGCCATTCTTGTTTCTTTAAAAAGCCTGTGAAAAGTGTGTGGGGAAAAAACAACTCTGAGGAAAAAGTTTTGTGTGTGGTCAAGTTGGTTAAGATGGAGATGGATTTGATTCGGTAACTGAGTTTTAGTATCAGAAGTAAGCTGGTGCAAAATTAGAATTTGGTTTCCTCTTTCTTAAAAGCATAGTCTTCTCTAACTTCCAGTCTGCTCTTGTTAAGGAAATTGTATCAGGTTTTGCTTTACCTTTGAGTGAATCTACACCAAGGACAGGAATTCTATGTTTAGTCAAAATACTTTCCTAGGCTCAAAAAGGAAGAGGCCTCTGTATGCAGAGGACTAAGGTTTTGGCTTTTTACCCGTTTTACTCTCTCTGTTTGCCTTTTCAAATGTTTTTTTAATCTTTAATTTTCTTTTTTTGGCGGGGGGGCGGGGTAGGCCCTGAGCTGACATCTGTTGCCAATCTTCCTCTTTTTATTTTTTTTCTCCCCAAAGCCCTGCCACATATATTCTAGTTGTAAGTCCTTCTAGTTCTTCTGTGTGAGCCCACCACCGCAGCGTGACTACTGACTGAGAAGCGGCGTGGTTCCACGCCTGGGAACGGAACCTGAGCTGCCTGCCGAAGTGGAGCGCACCAAACTTTAACCCCTAGGCCATCAGAGCTGGCCCGATATTTTTTTGATTTCTCCATTGATCCAATAGCTGTTCAGTAGCCCGTTGTTTAGTTTCCACATGTTTGTGACGCGTACTGAGGCCCTGAGCTAACATCTATTACCAACCTTCCTCCTTTTTTCCTCTCTTTTTTTCTCCCCGGAGCCCCAGTAGATAGTTGTATGTATGTCATAGTTATACCTCCTTTTAGTTGCTCTATGTGGGACACTGCCTCAGCGTGGCTTGATGATCGCTGAGTAGGTCTGTCTGTGCCCAGGATCCAAACGGGTGAACCCTGGGCCGCTGAAGCAGAGTGTGTGAACATCACCGCTACGACACCTGGCCGGCCCCTCTGTTTGCCTTTCATAATCTTCTTTTCCTTTCTTTTTTGAGGGAAATAAGTGCACTGTTAAAAAAAAAAAATTTAATGGCAGAAGATCTACAAATATTTTTTTGTACTTTCATGGAACGGTTCAACGTCAACATTTACCTCATTTCAACACACACACACACACACACACACACACACACACACACACACACACACGCACGCACTCTCAGCGTGGCCTTGTACGGATGTACTGGAACTTGATTTCTTGAGTGGATGGCTGTGAAGTCTCTGCCTCCTACCCCCTACCATTTTTGTGGGTTTGCTTGTTTGTCGTGATGGTAAGGACTGCTGAAATCAGTATTCTTATCCCCACTCACTCATGCATTTGCACCCATGCTCCCCACCCCTGTGTGTTGTCTTTGGACCTTTTTTTGTGGCCCGTGCAGAGACACATTTTGTCTTTTAAACTTTGCTGTGGTCAAGTGTATCAGTCATTTCCTCAGTGGCCTCTGGGATTTGTCTGTCCGCCTTAGAAAGACCTTGTGGCCTGGAAGTGACAGGGTACAAACAATTCCTCCGTTCTTCCTCTGTCATTGTTGTCGTCCTCTGACGAGGCCTGCGTGGTTTCGGTTTGACAGTCCCCGCCCGCCACGTTTTCCGAAGCCCTCCCGGGAGCCAGGGAAGCACTCAGGCCACTCCGGGAAGCAGGTGCCGGCAGCCCCAGCCCCCCTGCTGGTGTCTCCGAGGGAATTTTCCACGTCTGCATCAGCCAGCCGGCCCGGCCCGGCCCAGGCCCGGCCCGGGAGTGGTGTGGGGAGTCTGTCTCCTTCCCAGCAACTGCCCCTCCCCCTCAGCTTTCCAAGTCCTCCTTCTGCGCCCGGGGTTGTGCCGTGCCGGCTGGGACCTCCGAGGTGGACGCCCGGGGGCCTCGCGGGACGCCCTCCCGGCCGCCCCAGGGTGAGAGTCATGATCCGAGGTGGGCCAGGACACGATCGGGGCGGTGGGCGGAGGCTGTGCACTCTCGCGGGCCCGCGCTCCGGATCCCTCCCTCCCTCCCTCCCGGGGACGTTTGTGCTGATTGTCCGGTGCCATCTAGCGGCCGCTTTTATATAGTTTCTGTGCTCCGGAGCTCCGGCGACATAGGCAAGGGAGGGGACTGTTGAAGGACAGGTTGACGCAAGTAATCCATAACCAATCTATAAATCAGAATTGGGGTGAGTTTATTATGAGCCAAATTCGAGGACCACATAGCCCAGGGCCTTCCTTCCCCAAGGAAGGAAGGGCGCCAAAGAAGTGGGGTGTACCGCGTGGTTATATACCGTCAGAGTGTCTATCGCACAGGATTGGAATGTCCCTTTTACAGCACTCACGAGATTGCCCGGCCTGCCTGCCGGGCCTGCCTACCCGGCACAGCGATTCACACAGCAATTGATGAACACTGCGGAGAGCAGGTCTGTGGTCCCCAGCTGGGTGGTCACAGCGGGTCAGCAATCAATCCTTAGCCTAGAGAGAGAGAGGCTTACCCTCCAGGAAATGCTGATGTGGGGGAAGTTACTTTAGCTTAAGGGCATTTATTCTTGTCTTTGTGGCCTAGTAAATGCCTAAAGCAGATAGACAATCTATGCTCAAAGGCCACATCTGGCCCTTTTGGAAAAACAAGGTCAGGCTGAATTCGTTTTACACCAAATGGCTTCCTCATATACTCCAGGATATCCTATTGCTTGCCATTTATTTATCAGACATCTGTGTGGTTTCCCATCCGGGGCTGTGATGAACAGAGCTGCTGAGAACATTCGTGTCCAGGATTTTTCGTGAATGAACATGAAAGTTCTCGGGCCGCTCGGGCGTGGTGTCCTCCAGAGCACCCTTGAGCTTGATGCCTGCCTCCCTAGAAGGACTCACAGGGCTCCACGAAGCTGACTTCCTGGAGCTCCACCTGAGACCGCACGGCCCGAGCCCCCCCCACCCCCCCACGCCCCCCCCCCCCGACCCCGCGCCAGAAATCACACTGGGGCCCTCAACCACCCAAGGCCCCAGCTAAACAAAGACACTCTTAGGAGGCAGGACGTTCCGAGGGCTTAGAGGTTGCAATTTTCTGTCGTCGTTTTTTTCTTGTCGTTGTTGCTGGTGAGTCTTGGAAACCCCCACGCTGTTTTCCGCAGTGGCCATGCCACTTTACATCACCACCAGGGAGGCGTGAGTGAGTGACTCGGCCTGTCCGTCCGCGACCTCGCTAGCAGTTTGATACTGTTCTCGTATTTTGCCGAAGGCATTCTGACAAATGTGTCCCGAGGATATCTCACTCCGATTCTCATTTGCATCTCCAGGAAACGGCTCACATCTTTTCACGTGCAGATTTGTAAATTCATCGGTTATCTCCTCCTCTCCATGTGAGATGCCTGCTCTGTCTTTCTGTTTATTGTGTATTTGGATTTTTTTTTTTCCCAAGATACTGCTACTGCATTTTGAGGGTTCTTTACAAATTCCAATCAGAGGTGTGGTTTGCACAGATTTTCTGCCCCCAGACTCTGTCCTTGGTCGTTTCGTCCTCTTAAGAGGGTGTTTCACAGAACCTAGGAGTTTAATTTTGATGATTTCCAATGTCTCCATTTCTTTTTATGGATCACGCTTCTGAGGTCAAGTCTTAAAATCTCTTTGCTGGCCCTGTACCCCCAATTCTTTCTCTTAGAATTCTTCCTCCTACAGCATGTTCTAGTTTTACTTCTTACATGGAAGTTGTTACTCCTGAGGTCCCGGTTGCCGTCACGAATGAAGCTCAACTCCCCTCTCTGCCTATTTCTCAAAAGGCCTGAGGCTGGACTACTGCTACAGATTCTTCTGATTTCGTGCTAAATGGACCCACCCGCACCCTCCCGTCCTGCCAGACCGGACCCTTGCACAAAAATCTCCACTTGAAGAGTGTTTTCACCTTAACCAGGACATAAACACCACCCGTGTCCCCACCACCACAAGCCCCCGCCCCTCCCCCGGCTCCCTCCCAACCCGTATAGCTAACACCCATGAAACAAAAATCTCCTGCTACCTCATCCACTTGAGAAGAGTCAGTCTCCTCTAAAGACCTTATCCTCGATGACTTACTGCTGCCTCCCTTTCCCTGGCACAATTCTCTCCCTGGATGTGCCCCATCTTAGACTCGCACAGCTCCACCGCTCGGGGGAGCTGGAGACGATATCCAAATTGGCTCAGACGGTAGCCTCCTCGTTTCAAAATGACCTACGCGTGACATCGGCCGTAAACGTGGTCCAGAAATCAGTGACTTTCGTGTGCCTCCGGTGAAATCCGGAGACCCTGGCATCTGGAACACATCTTCTCCACGTCCTTCAAACCTTTGCTCTCCCTCTTTACCCCTGATAGCCCGCCCGATGGTTCACGGGGAAATGAGATCCCGTCTGGCAAGAGCCGAGTCGTCTCCCCACCACGTGCGAAAAGAAAAGGCACGGGCCCACCCCCGCCCATCTTATCCTTCTTCACCCACACCATCGTGTCATAAAAATGAGTGCCCCAGAAAAACGTGTCCCTCCTCCTGTCAAAAGCTGAAACCTCGGGTCAAACACTGAGACGGAAAGGACGCTGGGGTATTGTTTTGAGCTACACACAGACGCTTTTAAAGAGGATGACAACAACAAACGAGCAAAACCTTACCCCCATCAGGGAGCAGGTGCAAGAATGGAGTGCTGACTGACCCTCCTTCTTTGCTTCCTGGAAGCAGGAGGTCGGTCAACCAACCAACCAACCACCCTCCCCCCCACACACACACCCCGAGGAAGATGTCCTCTCTATCCCAGGAGGAGAGTGACGTTCTTATCTTATTGGCAAGGTCGGGAAGTTGAGGATGAGAGAATTCTGTACAAACGGACCTCTCGTTAACGATGTTTACTCTTCCAATCCACGAGCATGGAATATCTTTCCATCTCTTTCTTCTTCGATTTCTCTCAGTAACGTCTTATAGTTTTCAGCGTATAGGTCTTTCACCTCCTCGGTAAAGTCTGTTCCTTGCTATTTTCTTCTTTGTGCGGTGATTGTAAATGGGAGTGTATTCTCAACTTCACTTTCCACTAGTTTGTCGTTAGTGTGTCGAAATGTAACTGATTTCTGTCTGTTGATTTGTATCTTGCAACTCGACTGTATTTGTTGATTATTTCCAGGAGGTTTTCGGTGGATTCCTGAGGGTTTTCTATATAGAGAATCGTGTCACCCGCCAATAGTGAGAGTTTCACTTCTGCCTGTCCGACTTGGATCCCTTTTATTTCCTTTTCTTGCCTCATCGATCTGGCTCAGACTTCCAGGAGTATGCCGAATAAGAGTGGTGAGAGCTGGCATCCTTGTCTTGTTCACGTTCTCAGAGGAATGGCTTTCAGTTTTTCTCCGTTGAGTATGAGGTTGGGCTGTGGGTTTGCCATGTGTGGCCTTCATTCTGTTGAGGTACTTTCCTTCCATGCCCATTTTCTCGAGAGTTTCTATCATAAATGGATGTTGGATCTTGTCCAATGCTTCCTCTGCCTCTATTGAGATGGTCACGTGGTTTTTATTCCTCATTTTGTTAACGTGGTGTGTTCACCTTGATTGATTTGTGGACGTGGAACCATCCCCACATGCCTGGAATAAATCCCGCTGGGTCGTGGTGGATGATCCTTGGGATGTGTTGTATTCGAGTCGTTAATATTTCCCTGAGGATTTTTGCATCGATGTTCATCAGTGATATTGGCCTGTATTTTTCTTGTTCTATGCTGTCCTTGTCCGGTTCGGATGTCAGAGTAATATTGGCCTCGTAGAATGAGTTAGGAAGCTTCCCCTCCTCTTTAATTTTTTGGAAGAATTTGAGAAGGGCAGATATTGAGTCTTATTTGGATGTTTGGTAGAACTCACCAGGGGAGCTGTCTTGCTCTGGACTTTTCTTTTCTGAGAGGTTTTTGATTACCGTTTCAATCTCTTTACTTGTGATTGGTCTATTCAGATTCTCTCTTCTTCTTCTTCTTCTTCTTCTTCTTCTTCTTCTTCTTCTTCTTCTTCTTCTTCTTCTTCTTCTTCTTCTTCTTCGTCTTCTCCTCCTCCTCCTCCTCCTCCTCCTCCTCCTCCTCCTCCTTCTTCTGGAGGAAGATTGGCCCTGCGATAACATCTGTTGCCAATCTTCCTCTTTTTTCTCCCCAAAGCCCCACTACATAGCTCTGTATCATAGTTGTAGAGTTGTAGCTCTTCTATGTGGGACGCCACCTCAGCATGGCTTCATGAGCGGTGAGTAGGTCCACACCCAGGATCCGAACCAGGGAACCTGGGCCACCACAGCGGAATGGGTGAACTTAACCGCTACGTCACCGGGCGGGCCCTCTCTCTTTCTTCTTGATTCAGTTTTGGGAGGTCGCAGGATTCTAAGAACTTATCCATTTCTTCTAGGTTATCATCCTGTCTGTGGGCGTATAGCTTTTCATAACAGTCTCTTATAATCCTTTGCATTCCTGTGGTGTCTGTTGTAACTTCTCTTCTTTCCTTTCTGATTTTATCTATTTCAGTCTTCTCTCTTTTTTTCTCAGTGATTCTGGCTGAGGGTTTGCCCATTTTGTTTATCTTCTCAAAGAACTGGATCTTAGTTTCCTTTCTATTTTATGTATGTATTTTTTTAGTCTCTATTTCATTAATGTCTGCTGTGATTTTTATTATTTCCTTCCTTCTACTGACTTTGGGCTTTGTTTGGTCTTTTTCTAGTTCCTTTAGGTATAGGGCAAGCTTGTTTATTTGAGATTTTTCTTGTTTGTTGAGGTAGGCCTGTTTTTCTATTCATTTCCCTCTTAGCGCTGCTTTTGCTGCAGCCCATAAGTTTTGGTATGTTGTGTTTTCATTTTGATTTGTCTCTAGGTATATTTTTTTAACTCTAGTGAGGGATTACTATTTTTTTTTGGGGGGGGCCTGGGAAACATTTGCCCTGAGCTAACATCTGTTGCTCATCTTCCTCTTTTTATTTACTTCCTCCCCAAAGCCCTGATACATAGTTGTCTATTCTAGTTGTAAGTCCTTCTAGTTCTTCTACGAGAGCCACCACCACGGCATGACTACTGACCAAGGAGTGGCGTGGTTCCACGCCTGGGAACCGAACCTGGGTTGCCGAAGTGGAGTGCACCAAACTGTAACCCCTAGGCCGTCATGGCTGGCCCAACGTTTTCTGATTTCTCCTGTGATTTCCTCATTGATCCAACAGTTGTTCAGTAGCCCGTTGTTTAGTTTCCACATGTTTGTGACACATATTGAGGCCCTGAGCTAACATCTATTAACAATCTTCCTCCTATTTTCCTTTCTTTTCTCCCCAAAGCCCCAGTAGATAGTTGTATGTCATACTTGTCCATTCTTCTAGTGACTCTATGTGGGATGCCACCTCAGCACGGCTTTAAGAGTGGTGTGTGTGTCTGAGCCCGGGATCCGAACCAGTGAACCCTGGGCCACTGAGGTGGAGCATGCGAACTTAACTGCTACGTCACTGGGCGGTCCCCTAAAAATTCTAATTAATGTATGTGATTAGGGGGCCGGCCCTGTGGCGTAGCGGTTAAGTGCTCCCGCTCCGCTGCTGGCGGCCCGGGTTCAGATCCCAGGCCATGCTGTGGCGGCATCCCACATAAAGTGGAGGAAGATGGGCACGGATGTTAGCTCAGGGCCAGTCTTCCTCAGCAAAAAGAGGAGGATTGGCATGGATGTTAGCTCAGGGCTGATCTTCCTCACACACACACAAAAATATGTATATGTGACTAAAGCTACTAAAAATTAATAAGGGAAACACCTTCATATTCAAGGAAAAGGAAGAAGGGTGTTTTCAGTAAAGACGGTATAAAAAGTAAAGTTTTTTTTAAAAATAACTTTATTTATTTTTCCCCCAAAGCCCCAGTGGATAGTTGTATGTCATAGCTGCACGTCCTTCTAGTTGCCGTACGTGGGATGCGGCCCCAGCATGGCCGGAGAAGCGGTGCGTCGGTGCGCGCCCGGGATCCGAACCCGGGCCGCCAGTAGCGGAGCGCGCACACTTAACCGCTAAGCCACGAGGCCCGCCCGGTCAAGGGTCTTTTGTGTGTTTGCTTGCTTGCCTGTGGATGTTCAGTCGCCCTACTCCCATTTGATGGAGAGGCCATCTTTTTACTCCCGTGGGTTGCTTTTGCATGATGGCCAAAATTCAGTTTTGGCAGGTTTGGCCGGTTCTGTGAAACAATTAATGTTATTATTTTTAACCGGCAAAAGATCTACAACTTTCTTCGTGAAACAATTAATGTTATTATTTTTAACCGGCAAAAGATCTACAACTTTCTTCGTGAAACAATTAATGTTATTATTTTTAACCGGCAAAAGATCTACACCTTTCTTCGTTTTCTAGTTTCAGGGAACAGTTCAACAGGTATCTCATCTCAAACACACGCACGTGCAGACGCACACACACACACTCGCAGCGTGGCCTTGTACGGACGTACTGGAACCTGATCTGTTGAGCGGATGGCTGTGAAGTCTCTTCCCCCACCCCCCACCACTTTCTGTGGGTCTGCTCGCTTGTCACGACGGTAAGGACCGCTGACATCGATGTTCTGGTCGCCACTGGTGCATTTGCACCCACGCTCCCCAGCCCCGCGCGCTGTCTCGGGACTGTGTCGCGGCCCGCGCGGAGGGAGACACGTTCGTGTCTCTTCAACCTCCGTGCGGTCAGGCGTCGCCGTCGTTTCCCCGGCGGCCTCTGGGCTTTGCCTGCCTGCCTTGGGAAGCCGTCGCGGGTTGGAAGTGACGGGATGCGGACAGTTGCTCCGTCGTTCCCCTGTCGTCGTCGTCCTCTGACGACTCGCCCGGTTTCGTTTTGGCGGTGCCCCGCCCGCCGCGTTTCCCTGAGTCCTCCCGGGAGCCCGGGAAGCGCCCGGGAAGCGCTCGGGGCCACCCCGGGAAGCCAGCCGGTGCCGGCAGTCCCGGCGCCCCTGCTGGCGTCTCTGAGGGAATGTTCCCCGTCCCCTCACGGGCGAGCGCCCGAAACACACACGTTTTCCGAGTCCCTCTCCGGCGGCCGGGGTCGCGCCGTGCCGGCTGGGAGCCCCGAGGCGGATGCCCCCTGGCCGCGCCGGGCCGGGAGATGGGACCCGGGGTGGGTCGGGACGGGGTCGGGCCGCCAGGCGGCCCGGCTGCGCGCCCCGGCCGGCCAGGGATCCGGATCCGTCCCGCTGACGTTCGCGCCGGTTGTCCGGTGCCACCTGGCGGCCGCTTTTATATCGTTTCTGTCCTCCGGAGCTCCGGCGACCTCGGCAAGGGAGGTGACTTGGCCGCGGTGACCGAGGCGGAGTTCCGGGAGGCCGGTGGCAGTGGCGGGATCGGTCCCGGTCGTGCCGGGGCGCGGGCGCGTCGTCCGCCGGGCGGAGATTGGACGTGCAGGAGAGTGTGGGGAGGTGGCTGTCGCCGCGCTCCTCGAGGCCGGCGGGTGTGCGGGGCCGCCCGGACGGGTCGACCAGCAGACGCCGGTGCCACTGCGACCCTCGGGGACCGACCGGGGCCGGCGAGGTGGGGGGGCTTCCCGAGCCCGGCTGGCGTCCCCCGTGCGGCCCGGGTCGTCGGGCCCTCCGTGTCACCGGTTTCTTGCTCGCGCGCCGCTCCGGAGGTCGGGGACCGGCCCGGGCCTTGCGGGGAGGCCCGTGGAGGGCGAGACGGCGGCGGCTCGGCCGCGGGCACGGGTGGCTCCGGGTCGTCGGACTCGACTTTTCTCACCGCGTTTTCCGAGTCCCGCTCTGGCGGTGGGGACCGACCGGCCCGGGCCGTCCGTGGTGGCGGCCCGGTCGTCGGAGGCGACTCCGAGGGATGTTTTTCAAGTCCCACTCCGGAGGAGAGCGCGGACCGGCCCCCGCCCTCGAGGGTGGGCCGGGGAGAGGGCGTCCCCGTCCCGGACACGTGACCGCGTGGGTCCGGGTCGTCGCGCTGGATTTCTATCGCCAAGTTTTCCGAAAGCCTCTGGGTCCGGAGGTGGGGACCGGCTCGAGAGGCAGGTGGAGCCCCGGGTGGGGTAGGGGGGCACGTGGACGGACGCCGGCCTGCCCGTGTGGGGCCCGGTCGCCTGGGGCGCCTCTGAGGAATCTTTTTTTTTCCCCAAGTCCTGCCCCGGAGAGGAGGATGGACCGGCCGCCTGCCCTCGAGGGCGAGACGGCGAGGGTGTACCCGGCCGGGCGCGGGTCCCGCGTGCCCCCGCGCCCCCTCTGCCGCCGCACTTCCGGGGTCGACCAGATGGTCGCGGGGGCTCCGGGGCTGGTGGCGATGGGGTGGTGCCGGGGGCCTGGTGACCGGGCCCGTGATCCAAGGGGTGCCGCCGTGATCCGTGGGTGGGCCCCGTCGCCTGGTGCGGCCATTCTTTCGCCCGAAATGGTCGTTTTTCGCTGCCAGATAGGTGCTGACACGCTGTCTCCGGACGTTTGTCGCCTGGGAGTCGTTGGGCCTCTGGACGCGCGTGGCGGGGCTCCGGGCTGTGACCGTGGGGTGGAGGCCCGGTTCTGCCCCTGCCACTTGAGCCCGCCCGCCTGGGCTGGGCCTGCGCGCCGGCTCCTGTGCGTCCCAGGTGTCCCGATCCGCGGTGCCGCCTCCGGTCTCCAGCACCCGAGGGCGGCGGGGGAGGTGGCGCGGGTCCTCTACCCGGTGCGCTCCCCGCCGCAGGCAACCCCGGTGCGGTCGCGACTACCCCACGCCTCGGGCTCCCGCGCCACCGCGTGTCAGGCGTTCACCTCCTGGGGTCGTGGCCCGCTGCTGCACGACTCGGGGGTGGGGGGGAAGCGGTGAGGCTGAGGCAGTCTCTCCCTCGGTGACTGCCGCTGTTCTTGTCGTTGTCTCCGTGAGGCGTGTCGCGCCGTGGTGATCGATGTGGTGATGTCGCGCTCTCCTGGGCCGGGCCTAAGCCGTGCCAGGCGAGGGACGGGCGTTTGTGTCAAACGGGCCCGCTCTTCTCGCTCTGCCCACGGGCCCCTCGCCTCTCCTCCCCGCCCGTCGGTGGTGTGTGGAAGGCAGGGGTGCGGAACCCGGCCCGACCTCGCTCTCCCGCCCTCTGCCTTGTGGCGTCGGTGGGGCCGAGGTCTTTGTGACGCAGTGGACACTCCGTGTGGCCTCTCGGCCGCGTCTGGCGAGTGGGCCTCCCCGAGGTGGGGTGGGCCGTGCCGCCGCCGCACCACACGCTCCCCCGGGTGTGTGGGTGTGTGTCGCCCGGTCCTTGGTGGTGCCCCTGGAGCGCTCCAGGTCGTCCGTCAGGTGCCTGAGGCCGAGCGGTGGTGTCGTTTCCCGCTTCCAGCGACCCCTTCGGGTCACCGCTACGATGGTGTGTCTGAGGCGAGACGGGGGTCCAGTCGGTAGGGGAGGCATGCCCGTTTCCCCTCGCGGGGGCGGGTGCCTCGTCGTCCCACCGGCCTGCGGCGTGGAGACTGACTGGCTGGGTGCACGCCGTGTGTCCTCCGTCGCTGGGGCTGGCACGCGGGTGCGTTGAGCGATCTCGGCGGGCCGAGCCAGCGGCATGGCGCTGGCTGTCTTTCGAGGGGTGCCGGTTACCTGGCACCTCCTTTGGGCTCTCTGCTTCTTTGTCGGTTTCACCTGACGGAAGCTCTGAGTTCCAGGCGTCGCGGGTGCCCCGTAAAGCTTCGATGAGCCCCGTGATGTCAGACGAGAGGAGGAGCCCGTGGAAGCGCGGGCTCGTGGCCCTGACCGCGAAACGCTCGGATTTGCCCCGTGCTTACCCATACCGCAGACCCCCGCATAGCCCCGGCACCCAGGAGTGCCCTCGCGGTCCCGACGGGGGACGATGGGTGGGTGCGACGCGCCCTCGGCGAGAAAGCCTTCTCTAGCGATCCGAGAGGGTGCCTTTGGGGTTCCCGGATCCCCCAGCTGCCGCCCCTCCTTCTCCGCGCGTGGTAGCCGGTGGTGTGACCACCGTTTGCGTGTGGGCAGAGCCGCCCTTTGCCTACCGTGGCCGGCGCCTCCCCTCACCGAGTCGGGGGAGGGTCCCGCCCGGCCCGGCCGGCGTCCGGCGTCCGGCGCGGGGCCGCGCGTGCGCGTGGGCGTGCGCGCGGCCCGCCCGCCGCGTGCCCGGGGTGTGGGGCAAGAGCCCCGTCCGGGCGCCGCCCGCTCTCCCGCGGGGAGCGGCTAGCTCTCCGCCCGCTCCCGTGACGAGCCGCAGCCGGTGGTGGTGTGCGGGCACGGTCCGGGGTGCCGCGCCCCGGGCGTGTGTTCCCTCGGGGGCGCGAGCCCCGGAGCGGGCCAGGCGGATGGACGGGGTGGGCGGAAGGGACGGCTCCCGCGGTGGGGGCGTCTCGCAGAGGCCCCGGCGGTGGGGTCGAGCCGAGGGAGGCGCAAGGGTGGCCGAGGCCGGCCGGCGTCCCGGGCGTCACGGGACCGCCTCCGAGTGTCGGTGGCGGTGGGATCCCGTGCCTGTTTTCCCGGTGGCCCGTCCGCGCCCGAGGCCTTCCCCGGGCCGCCTCCCTGCGTGCCCGCTCCCCTTCCTCGCGGTCCCTGGCGTGCGCGCGCCGTCCTCCCCGTGCGCGCCGACCTCCCCCTGCCCGGACAGGTGCCCGACCGCAACGGCCACCGCCTGGGACCCGAACGGGCCTCGCCGCGCGGGTGTCGCCTCCAGCTACCAGGGCCGGTGGTGTCCCCGGGTGAGGTG
>NW_026691192.1:202500-225000 GCF_020826845.1 Diceros bicornis minor | reverse complement strand
GAGGGGGATCGGGACCCGGCCAAGCACCTGGCCGGCCGGCGCTGCAGCCTCCCTGCTCCGCGATCCTGAGCCGTCCCGCTGACGATGAGGCTGCTTGTCGGGCGCCACCTGCCTGGCGGCCGCTTATATAGCGCTCCAAGAGGTCGACCAGATAGCCGGCTTGGGCCGGTCGGGGCCGGCAAGGGGGAAGACAGGAGAGAGGATGGCCGGCGGGGTGGGGGTGAGCGCTGGGAGTGAGGTGTGGGAAGCACTCCGGCGGGCAGTCGGAGGTGCAGGGTTGTCATGGTGGTTCCGACAATAATTTTTATCATTGACAAAGATTGCCGCATGCCACTAGACAAGGCCTGGAGAGAGAAATTGGTAACATACAGAAAAATGTAGGGCGCGGACACTTGGTAGCGTCGGCGTATGTCTCTAAATGGAGCTATCACAATGGCTGTCCTTTCCTTGGGCGGGCCCCGTGGCTCAGCGGTGAAGTGCGCGCGCTACGATGCTGGCCGCCAGGTTTCGGATCGCCGGCGCGCACCGACGCACCGCTTCTCCGGCCACGCTGAGGCCGCGTCCCACGTACAGCAACTAGAAGGATGTGCAACTAGGACGTACAGCTATCTACTGGGGCTTTGGGGGAAATAAATAAATAAACAAACAAACAAATAAATAAGTAAATAAATAAATAAATAAATAAATAAGTAAATAAATAAATAAATAAAAAAAAAGGTAAGTAAGTAAGTAAGTAAGTAAGTAAAAAATGTCAAAACAGAAAAAAACAATTACTGTCCTTACTTTGTATTCAGAGAGCTAGAGCGAGGAGGGGGGAGGGAACGGAGCAGGAGGAAAGAAGGGAGGCTGGCAGGGACGGAGGCAGGCAGGCAGCACAATCGAGTTTCTCTTTCCACAAAAGGCGTCCGGCGGAAAACTCACAGGAGGAGGGCTTTCGGGCTGCAAAGCCCAAAGCACACCTCCGCGGCGATGGGCCCAAAACGCTCAGAGATTCAGGGTCACCACTCAACTGACGGCTGTCCTCATTTGGGCCCCTGACTTAGGACCTCTCCCTCCCACCCAACTTGGGAGCAAAGAGGAAAGCAAATCTGCTTCCCCCCCCCCCCCCCCCCGGTTCCATAGGACGCCCTTCTTCTAGTCAGCCCGCCTCCAGCTTTTCCACACGCCAAACACCTCTCGTCGGGATGGGCCTTCCTTTTTTTGCCACCATCCGGCTTTCCCACTCCTCTGCCAAATGCAAGTGGTGGAGGTGGAGGTGGAGGTGGAGGCCCACCGACCCTCTTGCTTGTTGGGAAGTGGTTCTCGTTCTCCTATGTGGGTGATCTTGATCTACACAGACGTTATTAGCTTGGGGAACGGGTAAGAGCACTCAGATGAATGTCTGTGCCCAGTGTCGATAACGAACTAGCTGTCTCCGTCTCCGTCTGTCTGTCTCTTCCCTTTATGTGTGTATGTGATAAAGGTAGGGAGACCCACCGACAAGCCGACTACCTGCAGACCGACCCACCTACCTAATTTTCATCACTCTGAAAATTGAGGTCACGTCCTGTAAAATCAAGCCTTTAAAAAGTGCACCAGCCGGTGGGCCTTGGGAGTCTATTCACACAGTTGGCACAGCCGTCACCAATATGTATTTATTTCCAGGACATTCGCATCACCTCAAAATTAACAACGCCCCCTCCCCCCCCCCCCCCCACACACACCCCGGGGAAAGACCAATCAGATTAACGGCAGGGTGCTTTTTTCAACAGGCAGGCCCGAGTCATCCCTTTAGAATGTTTCCGAGTCCCGTTCCGTTCTCGGACGCAGCACTTTCGGCCCTCAAGGAAGCAGACGGTGGGGGTGGAGGTGAAGGTGGACTGGGGGGCGTGTGTGGCATGTCCGTCCTTCTGCCACTGCAGAAATTATTTCGAAAGGAGGGAGGGACGGTTGGTGTAGGTGGACCGTACTGGGTGACGGTGGTTTGGGAGCTTTCCCTAGAATGAGGAGAGAGCAGTCTTCCCTGTGAAGTCAGGGAGCCGGAATAGGTTGCCCCCACATCGACCCGCTCTGGCACATGGGTTCTTTGGAATTCGAGGCCCTGGCCTTGAGAAACAGCGGGCGCGAGAAGGGCACGGGACCTCTCCCTTGTCGTCCTGACCTGAAATCGGGAGATGAAGCTCCCACGGGAAAGGTGCCCTCCCTGAACCAGGAGGACGCTTGTCAGCCCAGACGCTAGCCCGGAGGACTCTGTTTCAAACAAAACCTTGACTCCTCCCATCTCTTGATTGACCTTCCCACAGGTGGCTGGCCTCGGAAGCCTAGAGCCGCTTTCCTTTCTCCTGTCATTTCGCTACAACTGGATTGTCCGTGGTGTGACGTGCTCTAGGAGCTGGAATTCAGTCAGAGCCGCCACTTCGAGTGACTTCCGCTTTAGGCTTCTCCCCGAGTGACGTGCCCTTGCACGCGTTCCTAATCTCTCTGTCGTTCTCTTCTGGATCTGTCTTTTTGTTACCGGGCCGGGGTGGGCTCAGCCAAGGACTCAGAAGGGGGATAGCGGCGGGAACATCGTTTCTCCTCCCCTATGCCTGCTGAACGCAGGCTTACACACCGGAAACTCCCCCACCCTCACCCCTCAGTGGGATGCTGTACATCCTTCGGGTCACACACAGTCTGCATGCGTGGGCACCGACAGAAAGATTTGGCAACAGCCTTAGCTGCTCTGCGCTGGTTCCAAGTGCCGCCCCGCCTCCCCCCCACGGCGCGCCCTGCCCCCCCCACCACCACCACCACCACCAAGAGAGAGAAGTGAAGTGACTCCGGGAGAAAGCCGATTCAGAAATTACACATAATTCAGCTGGTACTTGCTGTGAAAGGGGGACAGGGTATGCTTTGAAACGCTGAAATTCTCCCTGCCTTTCCTTGACGGGAATGACAGCGCCTACAACCTGCTGTCATTGGCGAGTTTTAGTCACCTCGAGAGGAAGGACCGATTTCAAATGGCTGAACCCTGGTGGGTCACGGTGCAGGTGACGTGACCCTCTCTGACAGACGCAGGCGATCCCCTGCTCCGGGTCAAGGAGAGAGGGTGTTTATTGTTCTGTTCTTTAAAATGGTGCTTCAAGATGGACAGCACTTACAACCTAGCCTTTTCACCCTTCATAATCGTACGGCAGTGGCACGAGGTACGTTCACATCCTCCTCGTCGAGTTCACTGTTCCAGGGTTATTTGATTTTTAAAGTCAAATCTCGGGATCACGACTTGGAGTCACCGTTCGCCCACTGAGAGAGAGCCCCTCCCCCCCCCCCCCGTTCACTCGGAGGTGCTGTCGGTGGGGGTTCCTTCATGTTTGTCCATCATCCTTCCTCTTCTTAAGGGTGAGGAGGCGATGCGTGAAATCGCCAGTGGGTATGCGGCACGAGACTGAGGACTTCCCGCGGGAAGCAGGTGGGAGAGGGAGGACAGACCGATCCAGCGGACTTGAAGACGAATGATCAAAACCTGCACCTAGAGCAGAGCGTCGCCAGTTAGGAGTTTGCTTGCTGGGCCCGTAACCCAGGGTGGATGAGTCAAACCATCCCCTGCCAGGCCTCTCCCGGCCCTCGGGACTCCAAGCCCGCGTTTGTCCCGTGAACTCCGACACACCGAGATTATCTGTTTGGTGTCCCCCTTTGATTCGGCTCCCCATCCCGCCCCCGCCCCGTGCCACGCGCCACGCAGTGAGGAAGACGTAAACCGGGACGTCAGTCCCCACAGCCCTGATTCTCAAGTGGTTTAGCGGGTTAGGGAAAGCGGGGGCGGGGGGGGTGCTCTTTCTGTCCCAGAGGAGTCGCGCTTCTCAGACATCCATGCTCCCTCCCTCTCTCCCTGCAGTTTGGAAGCTGCAGCCTAAGGGTGGGGGAGTTGAAGAGAGCCATTCAGTGGAGAGACGCCCGAGGCGAAGTGAAAGGCTCCGACTTGACCGCAGAGCTTTCTGCATTTCAATGAAACCATTCCGTGAGGCCCATTGGAGTGAATGGGCCTGACCTCCCTTCCCCCCCCCCCCTGGCTGGCGAGTCCCACCCACTTGGCAACGGAAGGCTAGGGGTTTCATCCTCCGTGGTGAACCCGGGCCCCTCGTCCGAAGGAAAATCCCGCATGGGCGTGGGTACAGCCGAGTTGGTATCTCGGGCAAAGCCGTCAGGGTGGCGAGATGATGGTGGATGAGAGGAGACTTGTTCCGGGGCCGCCCTCCCCTGTGGGTGCGAGTGGGGCTGGGGGCGGGACCCGGACCGTGGGAGAGTGCAGGACGGGAGCAGCTGCCCGCCTGCCCGCCTTCGGGCTGAGAGCAGCACACAGGGCACGCTGGCTCCCGCAACTTCATTTGTTCTGGGAACCTTCTGTGGTTACCCGTGAGGCGCCAGTTGCTCTGAGGAACAAAGCTCAACTCCTCTCTCTGCTTCTTTCCCAAGAGGCCTGAGTCTCAGCGACTACAGATTCTTCTGATTGCTCGCTAAATGGACCCACGCGCACCCTCCCGTCCTGCCGGACCGGACCCTTCTACAAAAATCTCCACTTGGGGAGTTTTCTCGCCTCACCCAGAGCAGACACACCACCCCCACCCCCACCCCCACCACCCCTCTCCCTCCTTGCCGCTCCCCCGCCTCAATAGCTAACACACACGAAACAAAACTCCAGCTGGTCAGGGCCGGCCCCGTGGCTTAGCGGTTATGTGCGCGCGCTCCGCTGCTGGCGGCCCCGGTTCGGATCCCGGGCGCGCGCCGACGCACCGCTTCTCCGGCCACGCTGAGGCCGTGTCCCATGTCGGGGGAAGAGGGAGAATCTCCCTCTGCCCTTTCCCTTAAGGTTCTTATGGCTGGCCAAATAATCGACGAGACAGGTTAGCAGGAGAAAATAATACCAAGTTTAAGAACATGTATACATGGGAGAAACTCAGAAATGAGCAACTCGTCCCTCTGTCTAAGCTGCTTGCCTAAGTATTGCAGCTAAAGGCGAGGAGCGTGTTGGGGGTGGGTAGTGGCCTGGGACTTCAGAGGGCAGGAGGACCATTCTTTTCGGGGTCAGCTGTAGAGAATGTGGTCAGGGAGAGTTAGAGTTTTGGGATAAAAGGGGCTTGGTGCCCCTCCCATTGTAACATCTATTTTACATGATCATTACAGCCATCATGATAGAAGATCTGTTCCAGGAAGGAGCCACCATGTCGAATTCTTTAGGCAGTTAGTGGGGGAGGTCAAATGTCCCTCAGAGAAAACAATCAAGGTAAAGAGATATATTTCAGGGTGGCCAAATCTTGATCTCCCACAGTCCCGCCTCTGAAACTAAAAGTTTCACAGTCCTTTTGAAACTTACAGAAGTTTCATAGTCCAGAAGCTGAGTTGGTAGATTGTTTCATCTCACTGAACACGTTTCTTAGTCCTGATAATAGGTCGGTTCAATTAAGTTCATTTCAGAAGGTGGTGATGCAGGTGGGCTCTCGAGGTGACGCCTATATTGTGGAAGCAAGCAATCAAGTATTTAATAGAAGCATTTCTATGGAAACAAAAGAGAAACAAGGTTAATGGTTGGAGCCGATTGGAAACGTGTTTTTGAGTTCGGAGGACAGCCAGTGAAGAAGCATTTCAGATGTCAGCGTCCAAGTATCTTTTGCAGTTTAAAATGTCTCTGATGGTGTCGTCAGGTCATCTCTTAAGTTTATATCAAGTCCAGTCCATCGGCTTCAGTTTGTAAGTCTTCAGGAAAAAGGGCAGGTTTAGTTTTCAGCGATTTCCAATGAAAATGATGGAAAAAAAATCAAAAACGTTAGTTTGGACATCTGTCGCCAGATGTTTCAGGAGACTAGAAGAAATCAGGATCCAGTCCAGTCAACAGATATAAGACAAAAACCTCAAAAGACAACAAAACTAGGATCTAATATCCGCAAATTTATACTGAAATAGTTTTTACCGAAATATAATTTTTCTCTCTAAAATCACCCTCATTTTTATTAAGATAGCAAAATTAAAACTAGTTTGCAAAATAAGTCTAGTTCCAATAGAGTTGGCCCAATTATTTACATAAGTACAGCAAGAATAGCAGTTGATCACATAGGCTCTTTTAAATCTGCTTTGCTGGAACTTTTGATAAGGAATCTCACATTGAACTTTAAAGGTCTCTCGAGGCCAGGAAAGCAAAGCCAAGGATTTTGTCATCAGACTTTGTCTGCAATACCCATAGATTTGGGTGAATTCCTCTCTTCTGAGGTTCCCCCCAAATATTTCGAGGTTCCTTGTACCTGCCAGATAAGTGACATTCTTGACTTATCCTGGTAAGTGCTGCTTGGAACATAAGGTACCAGGCCAATATTTCCATGTGGCTTTATTCCATAAAGTCAAATCTTCATTCCTCAGAAGCTGCAGGGTGATATCGCAAATATGATGTTCCAGTTACAACCTTGGTAACATAACCAGTGTTTCCAATTGTGTCCTGTGATAAGGAGAACAGATTCTTATTGAACTTATGCAAGTAACTATATTGCCATGAAAACAACAATACTCACTCACTAAGAGTTTCCAAATTTGAGGGATCAGATAGAGAGAAAAAGATAAATATTTCAATTTTACTGACAAAAATATCATTTACCAAATTGCTATAAATCATAGCTAGCTCAGGAGAAAAGAGAAAAAGTTTTCCTTAAATCTGAAAAAACAAAACATTGAAAATTCAGCAACACTTCAAATGAAAAATCATAGAAATTATAATTATCCTTATCAGTTGATTCAGTCCTGTGTAATCCATTCTTGATCCCAACCTTTTTGTTAGCAGCTTCATGAAGTCGGTTTCTCCATCAG
This sequence comes from Diceros bicornis minor, assembly GCF_020826845.1. Taxonomy (NCBI): domain Eukaryota; kingdom Metazoa; phylum Chordata; class Mammalia; order Perissodactyla; family Rhinocerotidae; genus Diceros; species Diceros bicornis. The sequence goes on along the minus strand of NW_026691192.1, from coordinate 218,193 downwards.
ATTTCTGTAATTTCTTACCACGTTCATTTTCGTGATCAGAAAGTTTGTCAGAAACCTGTATTCCAGTGTAAATATCAGAGTCCTTTCCATGAATTTTTCTGAAGTTGAAACATATTTTGCAAAAGCATTAGAGCAAAGAAATAAGTCTGTAAACAACAAGACCTCAAAATGGCAATTGACAAAGAAATTTGGTTAATTTTGTGACATACAACACTTTAAAATAATAATAACCAGAATTATGACTGATAATCAGGACAGATCAGCATTTCAGTAACGTTATACAATTTTAAAACACCTATATGAATAACATTTACCCACATAATAGCACCTGAGCAGGCTTATCGTCACTTGTCTGACAATGCTTTCCATGTAATTTAACATACTGAATAAGCCTAATAAGTTTAGTATCTTCCTCCTTATAGGAAGAGAGCAAATGTCTTTGAGAAGTTCCAGGGCCCTTTGAAAATTCTCAAAGTAAAAAAAAAAAAAAAGGTAAAGAGATATATTTCAGGGTGGCCAAATCTTGATCTCCCACACCCACATAGAGCAACTGGAGGGATGTGCAACTGTGACATACAGCCATCTACTGGGGCTCTGGGGAAAAAGAAGAGGAGGATTGGCAATATAGATGTTAGCTCAGAGCCGGTCTTCCTCAGCAAAGAGAGGAGGATTAGCGTGGATGTTAGCTCAGGGCTGATCTTCCTCACACGCACACACACACGCACACACACACGCACGCACACACACACACACACACACACACACACACACAAATCCAGCCGGTCTCCTTCTACCTCATCCACTTGAGAAGAGTCGCTCTCCTCTAAAGACCTTATCCTCAATGACTTACTGCTGCCTCCCTTTCCCTGGCACAATTCTCTCCCTGGATGTGCCCCATCTTAGACTCGCACAGCACTTGCAGGTCCAGTTCCTTCCCCAGGTTTGGGAAGTTCTCAGCAATCATTTCTTTGAAGAAGCTCTCTGCTCCTTTCTCCCTGTCTTCTCCTCCCTCTGGGAGATTATAAGCCTTATGTTACTTTTCCTAATCGAGCTGGATATTTCTCAAAGAATTTCGTGGTTTTTTAAAAATCTTAGTTCTCTCTCCTCCTCTACCTGGAGCATTTCTAGGCTTCTATCGTAGACCTCACTAATTCTCTCCTCCATAGGGTCTGCTCTTTTTTTTTTTTTTTTAATGCCTTTAACCTTATTTTTTAATCTCACTATTTGTGTCCTTCATATCTAGAGTTTCTGTTTGGTTTTTCTATTAGAGCTCCAATCTCTTTGTTGAAGTATTCCTTCTGTTCGTTAATTTTATTCTTGAGCTCCTCGAACTGTCCTTCTGTCTGAGTTTTTATGTAACTCGTTGAGTTTCTCTATGACAGTTGTTTTCTCTGTGTGTGTGTGTGTGTGTGTGTGTGTGTGTGTGTGTGTGTGTGTGAGGAAGATCGGCACTGAGCTGACATTCATGCCAATCCTCCTCTTTTTTTTTGTTCTGAGGAAGACCGGCCCTGAGCTGACATCTGTTGCCAATCCTCCTCCTTTTTCCCCCCCCTTTTTCTCCCCAAATCCCCAGGACGCAGTTGTGTGTCATAGTTGCACACCCTTCTAGTTGCTGTATGTGGGACGCCGCCTCAGCATGGCTGGACAGGCGATGCGTCGGTACGCGCCCGGACCCGAACCCGGGCCGCCGGTAGCGGAGCGCATGCACTTCACCGCTAAGCCACGGGGCCGCCCCCTAGGGCAGCTGTCTTGAGTTCTCTGTCAGATGGTCATCGTCTGTGACTTCGGGTTTGGTTTCTGGAGAGTTGTCATTTTCCTTCTGTTCTGCTGTGTTACTGTACTGTCGATCTTCATGCTGTTTGATGAATGGATCCTCTGCTGGGGCACATTTGTGGTAGTCACGGCCTTCTCTTATTTGGGTCAGGCTTCAGTTACTTTGGTTCTGATTGCCCGGGTCTTGTGTTCCTCCACTGGCTCTCCGTGGGCTCACACACTGCTGTCCCGTGCACCACCTGCACTGCTGTTCCCAGGTTGTCTTGGGGTGCCGGTTGCACTGCTGCCAGGGGTGCTGGGTTCACAGGTGTGCCGTCACTGGTGGGAGCCCAGGGACCCAGGGACTCATATGCGGCCCCCCCGGCTGGTGAAGCGGGGTTGGGTCACCGCTTCTGCTGTGGCTTCTAATGCTTCTGGCCACAGACTCCACCTGCCACGGCGGGGGCGGGGGTGACAGGGGGCTGTTTTTTCTGTTCCTGCCCCATCTGCTCACAGTTGTGCCGGTCGGGCCACTCCAAGTTCATGCGGGCAGGACTGCCACCGCTCGGTGGGTGCTCTCACAGGCCAGGCATCTGCCACTCCGTGAGTGTTTGCACGCAGGCTGGGCTGCCCCTGCCTCCACTCACAGTCACGCTGGCTGCAGCTTGAGGACCCATGTCCTGCATCGTCGCCACCGTCAGGAGGAAGGGGCCGCTTCCCTAGTTCCAGGGCTTCCCGAGGGTCCGGTCCACCCACCTTCAGATGTATAGCTGTGTGGGGGATCAGACTGGGCCAACCCAAAATGTGTCTCTTTGGCTTGATTGTTTTTAAGAACAAAAGACTCTGAAAGGAACTCTGACCTCCCCCCAACTGCCTAAAAGAATTTAAAATAGAAGGGGCTATTCCAGGGATGGACTAATGCCATCACATAACTTTAATGTCATGTAAAACATGTGTCTCAGCTCACCTTGTCTGTAGTTGGCCCATTTACGTTTCCAACGCCGTGTAAATTGCCTTCCTCCTCTTTGAAATCCCAAACCACTACCCCCAAGGTCCTCCTCTGTCTAAAAAGCTAAAGCTGAAGATAATATTTAAACTGGCAGCTCGGCCGTGTTGGTGAGTTGTTCCCTTTTCCTGAGTCTCTCCCGTGTATACACGTTCTAAAGCTTTGTTTGATTTTCTCCTGTTACTCCATCTCGTGTCGATTTAATTTGTAGCCCAGCCAGAAGGACCTAAAGACGGTAGAGGGTTTGCCTTCCTCCCCTACAGCCGCATGGATCTCTCAGCATCTTGTTGTGCTGTGTAGGGAATCCCTGTGTCGGTCAGTAGACGTCTGTTTGGTTGTACCTTAGAGGGGAGAGGCGAAGGGAACAACTCATGCCACCATGATGCTGACGTCACTCTGATAAACTTTTAGCAGGAGTTACATTTTATGGCATGTGTACTTATTTTGTGTGTGTGTGTGTGTGTGTGTGTGTGAGGAAGATCAGCCCTGAGCTAACATCCATGCTTGTCTTCCTCTTTTTTTTTTTTTTTTTTTTTTTTTTTTACTGAGGAAGACCGGCTCTGAGCTAACATCTAGTGCCAATCCTCCTCCTTTTTTTTTCACCCAAAGCCCCAGTAGATAGTTGTCTGTCACAGCTGCACATCCTTCTAGTTGCTGTATGTGGGACGTGGCCTCAGCGTGGCCGGAGAAGCGGTGCGTCGGTGCGCGCCCGGGATCCGAACCCGGGCCGCCAGCAGCGGAGCGCGCGCACTTAACCGCTAAGCCACGGGGCCGGCCCTGGCATGTGTACTTAAAACAACTTCCAAGATCTCTTTGGTAGCTTGAAACCTGGATGTTTGGCTACGTGAAATTAAGGGATAAAACATTAATTGAAGGGCCAGCCCCGCGGCTTAGCGGTTAAGTGCGCGCGCTCCGCTGCTGGCGGCCCGGGTTCGGATCCCGGGATCGCACCGACGCACCGCTTCTCCGGCCACGCTGAGGCCGGGTCCCACATACAGCAACTAGGAGGATGTGCAGCTATGACAGACAGCTAGCTACTGGGGCGTTGGGGGAAAAATAAATAAGTAAAATCTTTAAAAAAAAACATTAATTGAATAGCTAGATCGTTTCCAAATAGGATAAAATATTAGACCTTAACGACTAAATATAGGTTTATCCACTGTTGGCTTCTGAGGACAGAGAAACTAAAAGATGTTTGGGACTATTAATAAACATGTCTTGTGCTTTATGAAGAGTATGCTATGAAATGACATGTTTCTAAAAATTATAAAGTGTTCATAGGATTTGCCAAGCCACAAAATGCTAACGGACAAAACAGTTCACAGTTGCTTACCTCTTAGTTCTCACTAAAAATTAAGGTTTCTAGGCGTTATAAATTCTTTAATGAAGCCATCAATCAATCGATCAATCAATTAATTAAATTATCTGGGACATCGGCCCTGAGCTAACATCTATTGCCCATCTTCCTCCTTTTTTCCTTTTATTTTTTTCCTCCCCAGAGCCGCAGTAGATCGTTGTATGTCATAGTTGTACGTCCTTCCAGTTGCTCTATGTGAGATGCCGCCTCAGCGTGGCTTGATGAGCTGTGCGTAGGCCCGAGCCCAAGATCTGAACCGGTGGACCCCCGGCAGCTGAGGCGGAGCACGCAAACTTAACCGCTACGCCACTGGGCCGGCCTCTAAAAGTTCTAACTAATATATGTGACTGAAGCTACTAACAATTAATAAGGGAAACGTCTTTGTCTTCATGGAAAGGAAGATGGATGTTTTCAGTGAAGACGGTATAAAAAATAGCCATTCTTGTTTCTTTAAAAAGCCTGTGAAAAGTGTGTGGGGAAAAAACAACTCTGAGGAAAAAGTTTTGTGTGTGGTCAAGTTGGTTAAGATGGAGATGGATTTGATTCGGTAACTGAGTTTTAGTATCAGAAGTAAGCTGGTGCAAAATTAGAATTTGGTTTCCTCTTTCTTAAAAGCATAGTCTTCTCTAACTTCCAGTCTGCTCTTGTTAAGGAAATTGTATCAGGTTTTGCTTTACCTTTGAGTGAATCTACACCAAGGACAGGAATTCTATGTTTAGTCAAAATACTTTCCTAGGCTCAAAAAGGAAGAGGCCTCTGTATGCAGAGGACTAAGGTTTTGGCTTTTTACCCGTTTTACTCTCTCTGTTTGCCTTTTCAAATGTTTTTTTAATCTTTAATTTTCTTTTTTTGGCGGGGGGGCGGGGTAGGCCCTGAGCTGACATCTGTTGCCAATCTTCCTCTTTTTATTTTTTTTCTCCCCAAAGCCCTGCCACATATATTCTAGTTGTAAGTCCTTCTAGTTCTTCTGTGTGAGCCCACCACCGCAGCGTGACTACTGACTGAGAAGCGGCGTGGTTCCACGCCTGGGAACGGAACCTGAGCTGCCTGCCGAAGTGGAGCGCACCAAACTTTAACCCCTAGGCCATCAGAGCTGGCCCGATATTTTTTTGATTTCTCCATTGATCCAATAGCTGTTCAGTAGCCCGTTGTTTAGTTTCCACATGTTTGTGACGCGTACTGAGGCCCTGAGCTAACATCTATTACCAACCTTCCTCCTTTTTTCCTCTCTTTTTTTCTCCCCGGAGCCCCAGTAGATAGTTGTATGTATGTCATAGTTATACCTCCTTTTAGTTGCTCTATGTGGGACACTGCCTCAGCGTGGCTTGATGATCGCTGAGTAGGTCTGTCTGTGCCCAGGATCCAAACGGGTGAACCCTGGGCCGCTGAAGCAGAGTGTGTGAACATCACCGCTACGACACCTGGCCGGCCCCTCTGTTTGCCTTTCATAATCTTCTTTTCCTTTCTTTTTTGAGGGAAATAAGTGCACTGTTAAAAAAAAAAAATTTAATGGCAGAAGATCTACAAATATTTTTTTGTACTTTCATGGAACGGTTCAACGTCAACATTTACCTCATTTCAACACACACACACACACACACACACACACACACACACACACACACACACGCACGCACTCTCAGCGTGGCCTTGTACGGATGTACTGGAACTTGATTTCTTGAGTGGATGGCTGTGAAGTCTCTGCCTCCTACCCCCTACCATTTTTGTGGGTTTGCTTGTTTGTCGTGATGGTAAGGACTGCTGAAATCAGTATTCTTATCCCCACTCACTCATGCATTTGCACCCATGCTCCCCACCCCTGTGTGTTGTCTTTGGACCTTTTTTTGTGGCCCGTGCAGAGACACATTTTGTCTTTTAAACTTTGCTGTGGTCAAGTGTATCAGTCATTTCCTCAGTGGCCTCTGGGATTTGTCTGTCCGCCTTAGAAAGACCTTGTGGCCTGGAAGTGACAGGGTACAAACAATTCCTCCGTTCTTCCTCTGTCATTGTTGTCGTCCTCTGACGAGGCCTGCGTGGTTTCGGTTTGACAGTCCCCGCCCGCCACGTTTTCCGAAGCCCTCCCGGGAGCCAGGGAAGCACTCAGGCCACTCCGGGAAGCAGGTGCCGGCAGCCCCAGCCCCCCTGCTGGTGTCTCCGAGGGAATTTTCCACGTCTGCATCAGCCAGCCGGCCCGGCCCGGCCCAGGCCCGGCCCGGGAGTGGTGTGGGGAGTCTGTCTCCTTCCCAGCAACTGCCCCTCCCCCTCAGCTTTCCAAGTCCTCCTTCTGCGCCCGGGGTTGTGCCGTGCCGGCTGGGACCTCCGAGGTGGACGCCCGGGGGCCTCGCGGGACGCCCTCCCGGCCGCCCCAGGGTGAGAGTCATGATCCGAGGTGGGCCAGGACACGATCGGGGCGGTGGGCGGAGGCTGTGCACTCTCGCGGGCCCGCGCTCCGGATCCCTCCCTCCCTCCCTCCCGGGGACGTTTGTGCTGATTGTCCGGTGCCATCTAGCGGCCGCTTTTATATAGTTTCTGTGCTCCGGAGCTCCGGCGACATAGGCAAGGGAGGGGACTGTTGAAGGACAGGTTGACGCAAGTAATCCATAACCAATCTATAAATCAGAATTGGGGTGAGTTTATTATGAGCCAAATTCGAGGACCACATAGCCCAGGGCCTTCCTTCCCCAAGGAAGGAAGGGCGCCAAAGAAGTGGGGTGTACCGCGTGGTTATATACCGTCAGAGTGTCTATCGCACAGGATTGGAATGTCCCTTTTACAGCACTCACGAGATTGCCCGGCCTGCCTGCCGGGCCTGCCTACCCGGCACAGCGATTCACACAGCAATTGATGAACACTGCGGAGAGCAGGTCTGTGGTCCCCAGCTGGGTGGTCACAGCGGGTCAGCAATCAATCCTTAGCCTAGAGAGAGAGAGGCTTACCCTCCAGGAAATGCTGATGTGGGGGAAGTTACTTTAGCTTAAGGGCATTTATTCTTGTCTTTGTGGCCTAGTAAATGCCTAAAGCAGATAGACAATCTATGCTCAAAGGCCACATCTGGCCCTTTTGGAAAAACAAGGTCAGGCTGAATTCGTTTTACACCAAATGGCTTCCTCATATACTCCAGGATATCCTATTGCTTGCCATTTATTTATCAGACATCTGTGTGGTTTCCCATCCGGGGCTGTGATGAACAGAGCTGCTGAGAACATTCGTGTCCAGGATTTTTCGTGAATGAACATGAAAGTTCTCGGGCCGCTCGGGCGTGGTGTCCTCCAGAGCACCCTTGAGCTTGATGCCTGCCTCCCTAGAAGGACTCACAGGGCTCCACGAAGCTGACTTCCTGGAGCTCCACCTGAGACCGCACGGCCCGAGCCCCCCCCACCCCCCCACGCCCCCCCCCCCCGACCCCGCGCCAGAAATCACACTGGGGCCCTCAACCACCCAAGGCCCCAGCTAAACAAAGACACTCTTAGGAGGCAGGACGTTCCGAGGGCTTAGAGGTTGCAATTTTCTGTCGTCGTTTTTTTCTTGTCGTTGTTGCTGGTGAGTCTTGGAAACCCCCACGCTGTTTTCCGCAGTGGCCATGCCACTTTACATCACCACCAGGGAGGCGTGAGTGAGTGACTCGGCCTGTCCGTCCGCGACCTCGCTAGCAGTTTGATACTGTTCTCGTATTTTGCCGAAGGCATTCTGACAAATGTGTCCCGAGGATATCTCACTCCGATTCTCATTTGCATCTCCAGGAAACGGCTCACATCTTTTCACGTGCAGATTTGTAAATTCATCGGTTATCTCCTCCTCTCCATGTGAGATGCCTGCTCTGTCTTTCTGTTTATTGTGTATTTGGATTTTTTTTTTTCCCAAGATACTGCTACTGCATTTTGAGGGTTCTTTACAAATTCCAATCAGAGGTGTGGTTTGCACAGATTTTCTGCCCCCAGACTCTGTCCTTGGTCGTTTCGTCCTCTTAAGAGGGTGTTTCACAGAACCTAGGAGTTTAATTTTGATGATTTCCAATGTCTCCATTTCTTTTTATGGATCACGCTTCTGAGGTCAAGTCTTAAAATCTCTTTGCTGGCCCTGTACCCCCAATTCTTTCTCTTAGAATTCTTCCTCCTACAGCATGTTCTAGTTTTACTTCTTACATGGAAGTTGTTACTCCTGAGGTCCCGGTTGCCGTCACGAATGAAGCTCAACTCCCCTCTCTGCCTATTTCTCAAAAGGCCTGAGGCTGGACTACTGCTACAGATTCTTCTGATTTCGTGCTAAATGGACCCACCCGCACCCTCCCGTCCTGCCAGACCGGACCCTTGCACAAAAATCTCCACTTGAAGAGTGTTTTCACCTTAACCAGGACATAAACACCACCCGTGTCCCCACCACCACAAGCCCCCGCCCCTCCCCCGGCTCCCTCCCAACCCGTATAGCTAACACCCATGAAACAAAAATCTCCTGCTACCTCATCCACTTGAGAAGAGTCAGTCTCCTCTAAAGACCTTATCCTCGATGACTTACTGCTGCCTCCCTTTCCCTGGCACAATTCTCTCCCTGGATGTGCCCCATCTTAGACTCGCACAGCTCCACCGCTCGGGGGAGCTGGAGACGATATCCAAATTGGCTCAGACGGTAGCCTCCTCGTTTCAAAATGACCTACGCGTGACATCGGCCGTAAACGTGGTCCAGAAATCAGTGACTTTCGTGTGCCTCCGGTGAAATCCGGAGACCCTGGCATCTGGAACACATCTTCTCCACGTCCTTCAAACCTTTGCTCTCCCTCTTTACCCCTGATAGCCCGCCCGATGGTTCACGGGGAAATGAGATCCCGTCTGGCAAGAGCCGAGTCGTCTCCCCACCACGTGCGAAAAGAAAAGGCACGGGCCCACCCCCGCCCATCTTATCCTTCTTCACCCACACCATCGTGTCATAAAAATGAGTGCCCCAGAAAAACGTGTCCCTCCTCCTGTCAAAAGCTGAAACCTCGGGTCAAACACTGAGACGGAAAGGACGCTGGGGTATTGTTTTGAGCTACACACAGACGCTTTTAAAGAGGATGACAACAACAAACGAGCAAAACCTTACCCCCATCAGGGAGCAGGTGCAAGAATGGAGTGCTGACTGACCCTCCTTCTTTGCTTCCTGGAAGCAGGAGGTCGGTCAACCAACCAACCAACCACCCTCCCCCCCACACACACACCCCGAGGAAGATGTCCTCTCTATCCCAGGAGGAGAGTGACGTTCTTATCTTATTGGCAAGGTCGGGAAGTTGAGGATGAGAGAATTCTGTACAAACGGACCTCTCGTTAACGATGTTTACTCTTCCAATCCACGAGCATGGAATATCTTTCCATCTCTTTCTTCTTCGATTTCTCTCAGTAACGTCTTATAGTTTTCAGCGTATAGGTCTTTCACCTCCTCGGTAAAGTCTGTTCCTTGCTATTTTCTTCTTTGTGCGGTGATTGTAAATGGGAGTGTATTCTCAACTTCACTTTCCACTAGTTTGTCGTTAGTGTGTCGAAATGTAACTGATTTCTGTCTGTTGATTTGTATCTTGCAACTCGACTGTATTTGTTGATTATTTCCAGGAGGTTTTCGGTGGATTCCTGAGGGTTTTCTATATAGAGAATCGTGTCACCCGCCAATAGTGAGAGTTTCACTTCTGCCTGTCCGACTTGGATCCCTTTTATTTCCTTTTCTTGCCTCATCGATCTGGCTCAGACTTCCAGGAGTATGCCGAATAAGAGTGGTGAGAGCTGGCATCCTTGTCTTGTTCACGTTCTCAGAGGAATGGCTTTCAGTTTTTCTCCGTTGAGTATGAGGTTGGGCTGTGGGTTTGCCATGTGTGGCCTTCATTCTGTTGAGGTACTTTCCTTCCATGCCCATTTTCTCGAGAGTTTCTATCATAAATGGATGTTGGATCTTGTCCAATGCTTCCTCTGCCTCTATTGAGATGGTCACGTGGTTTTTATTCCTCATTTTGTTAACGTGGTGTGTTCACCTTGATTGATTTGTGGACGTGGAACCATCCCCACATGCCTGGAATAAATCCCGCTGGGTCGTGGTGGATGATCCTTGGGATGTGTTGTATTCGAGTCGTTAATATTTCCCTGAGGATTTTTGCATCGATGTTCATCAGTGATATTGGCCTGTATTTTTCTTGTTCTATGCTGTCCTTGTCCGGTTCGGATGTCAGAGTAATATTGGCCTCGTAGAATGAGTTAGGAAGCTTCCCCTCCTCTTTAATTTTTTGGAAGAATTTGAGAAGGGCAGATATTGAGTCTTATTTGGATGTTTGGTAGAACTCACCAGGGGAGCTGTCTTGCTCTGGACTTTTCTTTTCTGAGAGGTTTTTGATTACCGTTTCAATCTCTTTACTTGTGATTGGTCTATTCAGATTCTCTCTTCTTCTTCTTCTTCTTCTTCTTCTTCTTCTTCTTCTTCTTCTTCTTCTTCTTCTTCTTCTTCTTCTTCTTCTTCGTCTTCTCCTCCTCCTCCTCCTCCTCCTCCTCCTCCTCCTCCTCCTTCTTCTGGAGGAAGATTGGCCCTGCGATAACATCTGTTGCCAATCTTCCTCTTTTTTCTCCCCAAAGCCCCACTACATAGCTCTGTATCATAGTTGTAGAGTTGTAGCTCTTCTATGTGGGACGCCACCTCAGCATGGCTTCATGAGCGGTGAGTAGGTCCACACCCAGGATCCGAACCAGGGAACCTGGGCCACCACAGCGGAATGGGTGAACTTAACCGCTACGTCACCGGGCGGGCCCTCTCTCTTTCTTCTTGATTCAGTTTTGGGAGGTCGCAGGATTCTAAGAACTTATCCATTTCTTCTAGGTTATCATCCTGTCTGTGGGCGTATAGCTTTTCATAACAGTCTCTTATAATCCTTTGCATTCCTGTGGTGTCTGTTGTAACTTCTCTTCTTTCCTTTCTGATTTTATCTATTTCAGTCTTCTCTCTTTTTTTCTCAGTGATTCTGGCTGAGGGTTTGCCCATTTTGTTTATCTTCTCAAAGAACTGGATCTTAGTTTCCTTTCTATTTTATGTATGTATTTTTTTAGTCTCTATTTCATTAATGTCTGCTGTGATTTTTATTATTTCCTTCCTTCTACTGACTTTGGGCTTTGTTTGGTCTTTTTCTAGTTCCTTTAGGTATAGGGCAAGCTTGTTTATTTGAGATTTTTCTTGTTTGTTGAGGTAGGCCTGTTTTTCTATTCATTTCCCTCTTAGCGCTGCTTTTGCTGCAGCCCATAAGTTTTGGTATGTTGTGTTTTCATTTTGATTTGTCTCTAGGTATATTTTTTTAACTCTAGTGAGGGATTACTATTTTTTTTTGGGGGGGGCCTGGGAAACATTTGCCCTGAGCTAACATCTGTTGCTCATCTTCCTCTTTTTATTTACTTCCTCCCCAAAGCCCTGATACATAGTTGTCTATTCTAGTTGTAAGTCCTTCTAGTTCTTCTACGAGAGCCACCACCACGGCATGACTACTGACCAAGGAGTGGCGTGGTTCCACGCCTGGGAACCGAACCTGGGTTGCCGAAGTGGAGTGCACCAAACTGTAACCCCTAGGCCGTCATGGCTGGCCCAACGTTTTCTGATTTCTCCTGTGATTTCCTCATTGATCCAACAGTTGTTCAGTAGCCCGTTGTTTAGTTTCCACATGTTTGTGACACATATTGAGGCCCTGAGCTAACATCTATTAACAATCTTCCTCCTATTTTCCTTTCTTTTCTCCCCAAAGCCCCAGTAGATAGTTGTATGTCATACTTGTCCATTCTTCTAGTGACTCTATGTGGGATGCCACCTCAGCACGGCTTTAAGAGTGGTGTGTGTGTCTGAGCCCGGGATCCGAACCAGTGAACCCTGGGCCACTGAGGTGGAGCATGCGAACTTAACTGCTACGTCACTGGGCGGTCCCCTAAAAATTCTAATTAATGTATGTGATTAGGGGGCCGGCCCTGTGGCGTAGCGGTTAAGTGCTCCCGCTCCGCTGCTGGCGGCCCGGGTTCAGATCCCAGGCCATGCTGTGGCGGCATCCCACATAAAGTGGAGGAAGATGGGCACGGATGTTAGCTCAGGGCCAGTCTTCCTCAGCAAAAAGAGGAGGATTGGCATGGATGTTAGCTCAGGGCTGATCTTCCTCACACACACACAAAAATATGTATATGTGACTAAAGCTACTAAAAATTAATAAGGGAAACACCTTCATATTCAAGGAAAAGGAAGAAGGGTGTTTTCAGTAAAGACGGTATAAAAAGTAAAGTTTTTTTTAAAAATAACTTTATTTATTTTTCCCCCAAAGCCCCAGTGGATAGTTGTATGTCATAGCTGCACGTCCTTCTAGTTGCCGTACGTGGGATGCGGCCCCAGCATGGCCGGAGAAGCGGTGCGTCGGTGCGCGCCCGGGATCCGAACCCGGGCCGCCAGTAGCGGAGCGCGCACACTTAACCGCTAAGCCACGAGGCCCGCCCGGTCAAGGGTCTTTTGTGTGTTTGCTTGCTTGCCTGTGGATGTTCAGTCGCCCTACTCCCATTTGATGGAGAGGCCATCTTTTTACTCCCGTGGGTTGCTTTTGCATGATGGCCAAAATTCAGTTTTGGCAGGTTTGGCCGGTTCTGTGAAACAATTAATGTTATTATTTTTAACCGGCAAAAGATCTACAACTTTCTTCGTGAAACAATTAATGTTATTATTTTTAACCGGCAAAAGATCTACAACTTTCTTCGTGAAACAATTAATGTTATTATTTTTAACCGGCAAAAGATCTACACCTTTCTTCGTTTTCTAGTTTCAGGGAACAGTTCAACAGGTATCTCATCTCAAACACACGCACGTGCAGACGCACACACACACACTCGCAGCGTGGCCTTGTACGGACGTACTGGAACCTGATCTGTTGAGCGGATGGCTGTGAAGTCTCTTCCCCCACCCCCCACCACTTTCTGTGGGTCTGCTCGCTTGTCACGACGGTAAGGACCGCTGACATCGATGTTCTGGTCGCCACTGGTGCATTTGCACCCACGCTCCCCAGCCCCGCGCGCTGTCTCGGGACTGTGTCGCGGCCCGCGCGGAGGGAGACACGTTCGTGTCTCTTCAACCTCCGTGCGGTCAGGCGTCGCCGTCGTTTCCCCGGCGGCCTCTGGGCTTTGCCTGCCTGCCTTGGGAAGCCGTCGCGGGTTGGAAGTGACGGGATGCGGACAGTTGCTCCGTCGTTCCCCTGTCGTCGTCGTCCTCTGACGACTCGCCCGGTTTCGTTTTGGCGGTGCCCCGCCCGCCGCGTTTCCCTGAGTCCTCCCGGGAGCCCGGGAAGCGCCCGGGAAGCGCTCGGGGCCACCCCGGGAAGCCAGCCGGTGCCGGCAGTCCCGGCGCCCCTGCTGGCGTCTCTGAGGGAATGTTCCCCGTCCCCTCACGGGCGAGCGCCCGAAACACACACGTTTTCCGAGTCCCTCTCCGGCGGCCGGGGTCGCGCCGTGCCGGCTGGGAGCCCCGAGGCGGATGCCCCCTGGCCGCGCCGGGCCGGGAGATGGGACCCGGGGTGGGTCGGGACGGGGTCGGGCCGCCAGGCGGCCCGGCTGCGCGCCCCGGCCGGCCAGGGATCCGGATCCGTCCCGCTGACGTTCGCGCCGGTTGTCCGGTGCCACCTGGCGGCCGCTTTTATATCGTTTCTGTCCTCCGGAGCTCCGGCGACCTCGGCAAGGGAGGTGACTTGGCCGCGGTGACCGAGGCGGAGTTCCGGGAGGCCGGTGGCAGTGGCGGGATCGGTCCCGGTCGTGCCGGGGCGCGGGCGCGTCGTCCGCCGGGCGGAGATTGGACGTGCAGGAGAGTGTGGGGAGGTGGCTGTCGCCGCGCTCCTCGAGGCCGGCGGGTGTGCGGGGCCGCCCGGACGGGTCGACCAGCAGACGCCGGTGCCACTGCGACCCTCGGGGACCGACCGGGGCCGGCGAGGTGGGGGGGCTTCCCGAGCCCGGCTGGCGTCCCCCGTGCGGCCCGGGTCGTCGGGCCCTCCGTGTCACCGGTTTCTTGCTCGCGCGCCGCTCCGGAGGTCGGGGACCGGCCCGGGCCTTGCGGGGAGGCCCGTGGAGGGCGAGACGGCGGCGGCTCGGCCGCGGGCACGGGTGGCTCCGGGTCGTCGGACTCGACTTTTCTCACCGCGTTTTCCGAGTCCCGCTCTGGCGGTGGGGACCGACCGGCCCGGGCCGTCCGTGGTGGCGGCCCGGTCGTCGGAGGCGACTCCGAGGGATGTTTGTCAAGTCCCACTCCGGAGGAGAGCGCGGACCGGCCCCCGCCCTCGAGGGTGGGCCGGGGAGAGGGCGTCCCCGTCCCGGACACGTGACCGCGTGGGTCCGGGTCGTCGCGCTGGATTTCTATCGCCAAGTTTTCCGAAAGCCTCTGGGTCCGGAGGTGGGGACCGGCTCGAGAGGCAGGTGGAGCCCCGGGTGGGGTAGGGGGGCACGTGGACGGACGCCGGCCTGCCCGTGTGGGGCCCGGTCGCCTGGGGCGCCTCTGAGGAATCTTTTTTTTTCCCCAAGTCCTGCCCCGGAGAGGAGGATGGACCGGCCGCCTGCCCTCGAGGGCGAGACGGCGAGGGTGTACCCGGCCGGGCGCGGGTCCCGCGTGCCCCCGCGCCCCCTCTGCCGCCGCACTTCCGGGGTCGACCAGATGGTCGCGGGGGCTCCGGGGCTGGTGGCGATGGGGTGGTGCCGGGGGCCTGGTGACCGGGCCCGTGATCCAAGGGGTGCCGCCGTGATCCGTGGGTGGGCCCCGTCGCCTGGTGCGGCCATTCTTTCGCCCGAAATGGTCGTTTTTCGCTGCCAGATAGGTGCTGACACGCTGTCTCCGGACGTTTGTCGCCTGGGAGTCGTTGGGCCTCTGGACGCGCGTGGCGGGGCTCCGGGCTGTGACCGTGGGGTGGAGGCCCGGTTCTGCCCCTGCCACTTGAGCCCGCCCGCCTGGGCTGGGCCTGCGCGCCGGCTCCTGTGCGTCCCAGGTGTCCCGATCCGCGGTGCCGCCTCCGGTCTCCAGCACCCGAGGGCGGCGGGGGAGGTGGCGCGGGTCCTCTACCCGGTGCGCTCCCCGCCGCAGGCAACCCCGGTGCGGTCGCGACTACCCCACGCCTCGGGCTCCCGCGCCACCGCGTGTCAGGCGTTCACCTCCTGGGGTCGTGGCCCGCTGCTGCACGACTCGGGGGTGGGGGGGAAGCGGTGAGGCTGAGGCAGTCTCTCCCTCGGTGACTGCCGCTGTTCTTGTCGTTGTCTCCGTGAGGCGTGTCGCGCCGTGGTGATCGATGTGGTGATGTGGCGCTCTCCTGGGCCGGGCCTAAGCCGTGCCAGGCGAGGGACGGGCGTTTGTGTCAAACGGGCCCGCTCTTCTCGCTCTGCCCACGGGCCCCTCGCCTCTCCTCCCCGCCCGTCGGTGGTGTGTGGAAGGCAGGGGTGCGGAACCCGGCCCGACCTCGCTCTCCCGCCCTCTGCCTTGTGGCGTCGGTGGGGCCGAGGTCTTTGTGACGCAGTGGACACTCCGTGTGGCCTCTCGGCCGCGTCTGGCGAGTGGGCCTCCCCGAGGTGGGGTGGGCCGTGCCGCCGCC
>NW_026691192.1:165000-187500 GCF_020826845.1 Diceros bicornis minor | reverse complement strand
GATGTGCAACTAGGACGTACAGCTATCTACTGGGGCTTTGGGGGAAATAAATAAATAAACAAACAAACAAATAAATAAGTAAATAAATAAATAAATAAATAAATAAGTAAATAAATAAATAAATAAAAAAAAAGGTAAGTAAGTAAGTAAGTAAGTAAGTAAAAAATGTCAAAACAGAAAAAAACAATTACTGTCCTTACTTTGTATTCAGAGAGCTAGAGCGAGGAGGGGGGAGGGAACGGAGCAGGAGGAAAGAAGGGAGGCTGGCAGGGACGGAGGCAGGCAGGCAGCACAATCGAGTTTCTCTTTCCACAAAAGGCGTCCGGCGGAAAACTCACAGGAGGAGGGCTTTCGGGCTGCAAAGCCCAAAGCACACCTCCGCGGCGATGGGCCCAAAACGCTCAGAGATTCAGGGTCACCACTCAACTGACGGCTGTCCTCATTTGGGCCCCTGACTTAGGACCTCTCCCTCCCACCCAACTTGGGAGCAAAGAGGAAAGCAAATCTGCTTCCCCCCCCCCCCCCCCCCGGTTCCATAGGACGCCCTTCTTCTAGTCAGCCCGCCTCCAGCTTTTCCACACGCCAAACACCTCTCGTCGGGATGGGCCTTCCTTTTTTTGCCACCATCCGGCTTTCCCACTCCTCTGCCAAATGCAAGTGGTGGAGGTGGAGGTGGAGGTGGAGGCCCACCGACCCTCTTGCTTGTTGGGAAGTGGTTCTCGTTCTCCTATGTGGGTGATCTTGATCTACACAGACGTTATTAGCTTGGGGAACGGGTAAGAGCACTCAGATGAATGTCTGTGCCCAGTGTCGATAACGAACTAGCTGTCTCCGTCTCCGTCTGTCTGTCTCTTCCCTTTATGTGTGTATGTGATAAAGGTAGGGAGACCCACCGACAAGCCGACTACCTGCAGACCGACCCACCTACCTAATTTTCATCACTCTGAAAATTGAGGTCACGTCCTGTAAAATCAAGCCTTTAAAAAGTGCACCAGCCGGTGGGCCTTGGGAGTCTATTCACACAGTTGGCACAGCCGTCACCAATATGTATTTATTTCCAGGACATTCGCATCACCTCAAAATTAACAACGCCCCCTCCCCCCCCCCCCCCCACACACACCCCGGGGAAAGACCAATCAGATTAACGGCAGGGTGCTTTTTTCAACAGGCAGGCCCGAGTCATCCCTTTAGAATGTTTCCGAGTCCCGTTCCGTTCTCGGACGCAGCACTTTCGGCCCTCAAGGAAGCAGACGGTGGGGGTGGAGGTGAAGGTGGACTGGGGGGCGTGTGTGGCATGTCCGTCCTTCTGCCACTGCAGAAATTATTTCGAAAGGAGGGAGGGACGGTTGGTGTAGGTGGACCGTACTGGGTGACGGTGGTTTGGGAGCTTTCCCTAGAATGAGGAGAGAGCAGTCTTCCCTGTGAAGTCAGGGAGCCGGAATAGGTTGCCCCCACATCGACCCGCTCTGGCACATGGGTTCTTTGGAATTCGAGGCCCTGGCCTTGAGAAACAGCGGGCGCGAGAAGGGCACGGGACCTCTCCCTTGTCGTCCTGACCTGAAATCGGGAGATGAAGCTCCCACGGGAAAGGTGCCCTCCCTGAACCAGGAGGACGCTTGTCAGCCCAGACGCTAGCCCGGAGGACTCTGTTTCAAACAAAACCTTGACTCCTCCCATCTCTTGATTGACCTTCCCACAGGTGGCTGGCCTCGGAAGCCTAGAGCCGCTTTCCTTTCTCCTGTCATTTCGCTACAACTGGATTGTCCGTGGTGTGACGTGCTCTAGGAGCTGGAATTCAGTCAGAGCCGCCACTTCGAGTGACTTCCGCTTTAGGCTTCTCCCCGAGTGACGTGCCCTTGCACGCGTTCCTAATCTCTCTGTCGTTCTCTTCTGGATCTGTCTTTTTGTTACCGGGCCGGGGTGGGCTCAGCCAAGGACTCAGAAGGGGGATAGCGGCGGGAACATCGTTTCTCCTCCCCTATGCCTGCTGAACGCAGGCTTACACACCGGAAACTCCCCCACCCTCACCCCTCAGTGGGATGCTGTACATCCTTCGGGTCACACACAGTCTGCATGCGTGGGCACCGACAGAAAGATTTGGCAACAGCCTTAGCTGCTCTGCGCTGGTTCCAAGTGCCGCCCCGCCTCCCCCCCACGGCGCGCCCTGCCCCCCCCACCACCACCACCACCACCAAGAGAGAGAAGTGAAGTGACTCCGGGAGAAAGCCGATTCAGAAATTACACATAATTCAGCTGGTACTTGCTGTGAAAGGGGGACAGGGTATGCTTTGAAACGCTGAAATTCTCCCTGCCTTTCCTTGACGGGAATGACAGCGCCTACAACCTGCTGTCATTGGCGAGTTTTAGTCACCTCGAGAGGAAGGACCGATTTCAAATGGCTGAACCCTGGTGGGTCACGGTGCAGGTGACGTGACCCTCTCTGACAGACGCAGGCGATCCCCTGCTCCGGGTCAAGGAGAGAGGGTGTTTATTGTTCTGTTCTTTAAAATGGTGCTTCAAGATGGACAGCACTTACAACCTAGCCTTTTCACCCTTCATAATCGTACGGCAGTGGCACGAGGTACGTTCACATCCTCCTCGTCGAGTTCACTGTTCCAGGGTTATTTGATTTTTAAAGTCAAATCTCGGGATCACGACTTGGAGTCACCGTTCGCCCACTGAGAGAGAGCCCCTCCCCCCCCCCCCCCGTTCACTCGGAGGTGCTGTCGGTGGGGGTTCCTTCATGTTTGTCCATCATCCTTCCTCTTCTTAAGGGTGAGGAGGCGATGCGTGAAATCGCCAGTGGGTATGCGGCACGAGACTGAGGACTTCCCGCGGGAAGCAGGTGGGAGAGGGAGGACAGACCGATCCAGCGGACTTGAAGACGAATGATCAAAACCTGCACCTAGAGCAGAGCGTCGCCAGTTAGGAGTTTGCTTGCTGGGCCCGTAACCCAGGGTGGATGAGTCAAACCATCCCCTGCCAGGCCTCTCCCGGCCCTCGGGACTCCAAGCCCGCGTTTGTCCCGTGAACTCCGACACACCGAGATTATCTGTTTGGTGTCCCCCTTTGATTCGGCTCCCCATCCCGCCCCCGCCCCGTGCCACGCGCCACGCAGTGAGGAAGACGTAAACCGGGACGTCAGTCCCCACAGCCCTGATTCTCAAGTGGTTTAGCGGGTTAGGGAAAGCGGGGGCGGGGGGGGTGCTCTTTCTGTCCCAGAGGAGTCGCGCTTCTCAGACATCCATGCTCCCTCCCTCTCTCCCTGCAGTTTGGAAGCTGCAGCCTAAGGGTGGGGGAGTTGAAGAGAGCCATTCAGTGGAGAGACGCCCGAGGCGAAGTGAAAGGCTCCGACTTGACCGCAGAGCTTTCTGCATTTCAATGAAACCATTCCGTGAGGCCCATTGGAGTGAATGGGCCTGACCTCCCTTCCCCCCCCCCCCTGGCTGGCGAGTCCCACCCACTTGGCAACGGAAGGCTAGGGGTTTCATCCTCCGTGGTGAACCCGGGCCCCTCGTCCGAAGGAAAATCCCGCATGGGCGTGGGTACAGCCGAGTTGGTATCTCGGGCAAAGCCGTCAGGGTGGCGAGATGATGGTGGATGAGAGGAGACTTGTTCCGGGGCCGCCCTCCCCTGTGGGTGCGAGTGGGGCTGGGGGCGGGACCCGGACCGTGGGAGAGTGCAGGACGGGAGCAGCTGCCCGCCTGCCCGCCTTCGGGCTGAGAGCAGCACACAGGGCACGCTGGCTCCCGCAACTTCATTTGTTCTGGGAACCTTCTGTGGTTACCCGTGAGGCGCCAGTTGCTCTGAGGAACAAAGCTCAACTCCTCTCTCTGCTTCTTTCCCAAGAGGCCTGAGTCTCAGCGACTACAGATTCTTCTGATTGCTCGCTAAATGGACCCACGCGCACCCTCCCGTCCTGCCGGACCGGACCCTTCTACAAAAATCTCCACTTGGGGAGTTTTCTCGCCTCACCCAGAGCAGACACACCACCCCCACCCCCACCCCCACCACCCCTCTCCCTCCTTGCCGCTCCCCCGCCTCAATAGCTAACACACACGAAACAAAACTCCAGCTGGTCAGGGCCGGCCCCGTGGCTTAGCGGTTATGTGCGCGCGCTCCGCTGCTGGCGGCCCCGGTTCGGATCCCGGGCGCGCGCCGACGCACCGCTTCTCCGGCCACGCTGAGGCCGTGTCCCATGTCGGGGGAAGAGGGAGAATCTCCCTCTGCCCTTTCCCTTAAGGTTCTTATGGCTGGCCAAATAATCGACGAGACAGGTTAGCAGGAGAAAATAATACCAAGTTTAAGAACATGTATACATGGGAGAAACTCAGAAATGAGCAACTCGTCCCTCTGTCTAAGCTGCTTGCCTAAGTATTGCAGCTAAAGGCGAGGAGCGTGTTGGGGGTGGGTAGTGGCCTGGGACTTCAGAGGGCAGGAGGACCATTCTTTTCGGGGTCAGCTGTAGAGAATGTGGTCAGGGAGAGTTAGAGTTTTGGGATAAAAGGGGCTTGGTGCCCCTCCCATTGTAACATCTATTTTACATGATCATTACAGCCATCATGATAGAAGATCTGTTCCAGGAAGGAGCCACCATGTCGAATTCTTTAGGCAGTTAGTGGGGGAGGTCAAATGTCCCTCAGAGAAAACAATCAAGGTAAAGAGATATATTTCAGGGTGGCCAAATCTTGATCTCCCACAGTCCCGCCTCTGAAACTAAAAGTTTCACAGTCCTTTTGAAACTTACAGAAGTTTCATAGTCCAGAAGCTGAGTTGGTAGATTGTTTCATCTCACTGAACACGTTTCTTAGTCCTGATAATAGGTCGGTTCAATTAAGTTCATTTCAGAAGGTGGTGATGCAGGTGGGCTCTCGAGGTGACGCCTATATTGTGGAAGCAAGCAATCAAGTATTTAATAGAAGCATTTCTATGGAAACAAAAGAGAAACAAGGTTAATGGTTGGAGCCGATTGGAAACGTGTTTTTGAGTTCGGAGGACAGCCAGTGAAGAAGCATTTCAGATGTCAGCGTCCAAGTATCTTTTGCAGTTTAAAATGTCTCTGATGGTGTCGTCAGGTCATCTCTTAAGTTTATATCAAGTCCAGTCCATCGGCTTCAGTTTGTAAGTCTTCAGGAAAAAGGGCAGGTTTAGTTTTCAGCGATTTCCAATGAAAATGATGGAAAAAAAATCAAAAACGTTAGTTTGGACATCTGTCGCCAGATGTTTCAGGAGACTAGAAGAAATCAGGATCCAGTCCAGTCAACAGATATAAGACAAAAACCTCAAAAGACAACAAAACTAGGATCTAATATCCGCAAATTTATACTGAAATAGTTTTTACCGAAATATAATTTTTCTCTCTAAAATCACCCTCATTTTTATTAAGATAGCAAAATTAAAACTAGTTTGCAAAATAAGTCTAGTTCCAATAGAGTTGGCCCAATTATTTACATAAGTACAGCAAGAATAGCAGTTGATCACATAGGCTCTTTTAAATCTGCTTTGCTGGAACTTTTGATAAGGAATCTCACATTGAACTTTAAAGGTCTCTCGAGGCCAGGAAAGCAAAGCCAAGGATTTTGTCATCAGACTTTGTCTGCAATACCCATAGATTTGGGTGAATTCCTCTCTTCTGAGGTTCCCCCCAAATATTTCGAGGTTCCTTGTACCTGCCAGATAAGTGACATTCTTGACTTATCCTGGTAAGTGCTGCTTGGAACATAAGGTACCAGGCCAATATTTCCATGTGGCTTTATTCCATAAAGTCAAATCTTCATTCCTCAGAAGCTGCAGGGTGATATCGCAAATATGATGTTCCAGTTACAACCTTGGTAACATAACCAGTGTTTCCAATTGTGTCCTGTGATAAGGAGAACAGATTCTTATTGAACTTATGCAAGTAACTATATTGCCATGAAAACAACAATACTCACTCACTAAGAGTTTCCAAATTTGAGGGATCAGATAGAGAGAAAAAGATAAATATTTCAATTTTACTGACAAAAATATCATTTACCAAATTGCTATAAATCATAGCTAGCTCAGGAGAAAAGAGAAAAAGTTTTCCTTAAATCTGAAAAAACAAAACATTGAAAATTCAGCAACACTTCAAATGAAAAATCATAGAAATTATAATTATCCTTATCAGTTGATTCAGTCCTGTGTAATCCATTCTTGATCCCAACCTTTTTGTTAGCAGCTTCATGAAGTCGGTTTCTCCATCAGATTTCTGTAATTTCTTACCACGTTCATTTTCGTGATCAGAAAGTTTGTCAGAAACCTGTATTCCAGTGTAAATATCAGAGTCCTTTCCATGAATTTTTCTGAAGTTGAAACATATTTTGCAAAAGCATTAGAGCAAAGAAATAAGTCTGTAAACAACAAGACCTCAAAATGGCAATTGACAAAGAAATTTGGTTAATTTTGTGACATACAACACTTTAAAATAATAATAACCAGAATTATGACTGATAATCAGGACAGATCAGCATTTCAGTAACGTTATACAATTTTAAAACACCTATATGAATAACATTTACCCACATAATAGCACCTGAGCAGGCTTATCGTCACTTGTCTGACAATGCTTTCCATGTAATTTAACATACTGAATAAGCCTAATAAGTTTAGTATCTTCCTCCTTATAGGAAGAGAGCAAATGTCTTTGAGAAGTTCCAGGGCCCTTTGAAAATTCTCAAAGTAAAAAAAAAAAAAAAGGTAAAGAGATATATTTCAGGGTGGCCAAATCTTGATCTCCCACACCCACATAGAGCAACTGGAGGGATGTGCAACTGTGACATACAGCCATCTACTGGGGCTCTGGGAAAAAGAAGAGGAGGATTGGCAATATAGATGTTAGCTCAGAGCCGGTCTTCCTCAGCAAAGAGAGGAGGATTAGCGTGGATGTTAGCTCAGGGCTGATCTTCCTCACACGCACACACACACGCACACACACACGCACGCACACACACACACACACACACACACACACACACAAATCCAGCCGGTCTCCTTCTACCTCATCCACTTGAGAAGAGTCGCTCTCCTCTAAAGACCTTATC
The DNA here is from genome assembly GCF_020826845.1 of Diceros bicornis minor. Lineage (NCBI taxonomy): Eukaryota > Metazoa > Chordata > Mammalia > Perissodactyla > Rhinocerotidae > Diceros > Diceros bicornis. The sequence goes on along the minus strand of NW_026691192.1, from coordinate 180,439 downwards.
CTCAATGACTTACTGCTGCCTCCCTTTCCCTGGCACAATTCTCTCCCTGGATGTGCCCCATCTTAGACTCGCACAGCACTTGCAGGTCCAGTTCCTTCCCCAGGTTTGGGAAGTTCTCAGCAATCATTTCTTTGAAGAAGCTCTCTGCTCCTTTCTCCCTGTCTTCTCCTCCCTCTGGGAGATTATAAGCCTTATGTTACTTTTCCTAATCGAGCTGGATATTTCTCAAAGAATTTCGTGGTTTTTTAAAAATCTTAGTTCTCTCTCCTCCTCTACCTGGAGCATTTCTAGGCTTCTATCGTAGACCTCACTAATTCTCTCCTCCATAGGGTCTGCTCTTTTTTTTTTTTTTTTAATGCCTTTAACCTTATTTTTTAATCTCACTATTTGTGTCCTTCATATCTAGAGTTTCTGTTTGGTTTTTCTATTAGAGCTCCAATCTCTTTGTTGAAGTATTCCTTCTGTTCGTTAATTTTATTCTTGAGCTCCTCGAACTGTCCTTCTGTCTGAGTTTTTATGTAACTCGTTGAGTTTCTCTATGACAGTTGTTTTCTCTGTGTGTGTGTGTGTGTGTGTGTGTGTGTGTGTGTGTGTGTGTGTGAGGAAGATCGGCACTGAGCTGACATTCATGCCAATCCTCCTCTTTTTTTTTGTTCTGAGGAAGACCGGCCCTGAGCTGACATCTGTTGCCAATCCTCCTCCTTTTTCCCCCCCCTTTTTCTCCCCAAATCCCCAGGACGCAGTTGTGTGTCATAGTTGCACACCCTTCTAGTTGCTGTATGTGGGACGCCGCCTCAGCATGGCTGGACAGGCGATGCGTCGGTACGCGCCCGGACCCGAACCCGGGCCGCCGGTAGCGGAGCGCATGCACTTCACCGCTAAGCCACGGGGCCGCCCCCTAGGGCAGCTGTCTTGAGTTCTCTGTCAGATGGTCATCGTCTGTGACTTCGGGTTTGGTTTCTGGAGAGTTGTCATTTTCCTTCTGTTCTGCTGTGTTACTGTACTGTCGATCTTCATGCTGTTTGATGAATGGATCCTCTGCTGGGGCACATTTGTGGTAGTCACGGCCTTCTCTTATTTGGGTCAGGCTTCAGTTACTTTGGTTCTGATTGCCCGGGTCTTGTGTTCCTCCACTGGCTCTCCGTGGGCTCACACACTGCTGTCCCGTGCACCACCTGCACTGCTGTTCCCAGGTTGTCTTGGGGTGCCGGTTGCACTGCTGCCAGGGGTGCTGGGTTCACAGGTGTGCCGTCACTGGTGGGAGCCCAGGGACCCAGGGACTCATATGCGGCCCCCCCGGCTGGTGAAGCGGGGTTGGGTCACCGCTTCTGCTGTGGCTTCTAATGCTTCTGGCCACAGACTCCACCTGCCACGGCGGGGGCGGGGGTGACAGGGGGCTGTTTTTTCTGTTCCTGCCCCATCTGCTCACAGTTGTGCCGGTCGGGCCACTCCAAGTTCATGCGGGCAGGACTGCCACCGCTCGGTGGGTGCTCTCACAGGCCAGGCATCTGCCACTCCGTGAGTGTTTGCACGCAGGCTGGGCTGCCCCTGCCTCCACTCACAGTCACGCTGGCTGCAGCTTGAGGACCCATGTCCTGCATCGTCGCCACCGTCAGGAGGAAGGGGCCGCTTCCCTAGTTCCAGGGCTTCCCGAGGGTCCGGTCCACCCACCTTCAGATGTATAGCTGTGTGGGGGATCAGACTGGGCCAACCCAAAATGTGTCTCTTTGGCTTGATTGTTTTTAAGAACAAAAGACTCTGAAAGGAACTCTGACCTCCCCCCAACTGCCTAAAAGAATTTAAAATAGAAGGGGCTATTCCAGGGATGGACTAATGCCATCACATAACTTTAATGTCATGTAAAACATGTGTCTCAGCTCACCTTGTCTGTAGTTGGCCCATTTACGTTTCCAACGCCGTGTAAATTGCCTTCCTCCTCTTTGAAATCCCAAACCACTACCCCCAAGGTCCTCCTCTGTCTAAAAAGCTAAAGCTGAAGATAATATTTAAACTGGCAGCTCGGCCGTGTTGGTGAGTTGTTCCCTTTTCCTGAGTCTCTCCCGTGTATACACGTTCTAAAGCTTTGTTTGATTTTCTCCTGTTACTCCATCTCGTGTCGATTTAATTTGTAGCCCAGCCAGAAGGACCTAAAGACGGTAGAGGGTTTGCCTTCCTCCCCTACAGCCGCATGGATCTCTCAGCATCTTGTTGTGCTGTGTAGGGAATCCCTGTGTCGGTCAGTAGACGTCTGTTTGGTTGTACCTTAGAGGGGAGAGGCGAAGGGAACAACTCATGCCACCATGATGCTGACGTCACTCTGATAAACTTTTAGCAGGAGTTACATTTTATGGCATGTGTACTTATTTTGTGTGTGTGTGTGTGTGTGTGTGTGTGAGGAAGATCAGCCCTGAGCTAACATCCATGCTTGTCTTCCTCTTTTTTTTTTTTTTTTTTTTTTTTTTTTACTGAGGAAGACCGGCTCTGAGCTAACATCTAGTGCCAATCCTCCTCCTTTTTTTTTCACCCAAAGCCCCAGTAGATAGTTGTCTGTCACAGCTGCACATCCTTCTAGTTGCTGTATGTGGGACGTGGCCTCAGCGTGGCCGGAGAAGCGGTGCGTCGGTGCGCGCCCGGGATCCGAACCCGGGCCGCCAGCAGCGGAGCGCGCGCACTTAACCGCTAAGCCACGGGGCCGGCCCTGGCATGTGTACTTAAAACAACTTCCAAGATCTCTTTGGTAGCTTGAAACCTGGATGTTTGGCTACGTGAAATTAAGGGATAAAACATTAATTGAAGGGCCAGCCCCGCGGCTTAGCGGTTAAGTGCGCGCGCTCCGCTGCTGGCGGCCCGGGTTCGGATCCCGGGATCGCACCGACGCACCGCTTCTCCGGCCACGCTGAGGCCGGGTCCCACATACAGCAACTAGGAGGATGTGCAGCTATGACAGACAGCTAGCTACTGGGGCGTTGGGGGAAAAATAAATAAGTAAAATCTTTAAAAAAAAACATTAATTGAATAGCTAGATCGTTTCCAAATAGGATAAAATATTAGACCTTAACGACTAAATATAGGTTTATCCACTGTTGGCTTCTGAGGACAGAGAAACTAAAAGATGTTTGGGACTATTAATAAACATGTCTTGTGCTTTATGAAGAGTATGCTATGAAATGACATGTTTCTAAAAATTATAAAGTGTTCATAGGATTTGCCAAGCCACAAAATGCTAACGGACAAAACAGTTCACAGTTGCTTACCTCTTAGTTCTCACTAAAAATTAAGGTTTCTAGGCGTTATAAATTCTTTAATGAAGCCATCAATCAATCGATCAATCAATTAATTAAATTATCTGGGACATCGGCCCTGAGCTAACATCTATTGCCCATCTTCCTCCTTTTTTCCTTTTATTTTTTTCCTCCCCAGAGCCGCAGTAGATCGTTGTATGTCATAGTTGTACGTCCTTCCAGTTGCTCTATGTGAGATGCCGCCTCAGCGTGGCTTGATGAGCTGTGCGTAGGCCCGAGCCCAAGATCTGAACCGGTGGACCCCCGGCAGCTGAGGCGGAGCACGCAAACTTAACCGCTACGCCACTGGGCCGGCCTCTAAAAGTTCTAACTAATATATGTGACTGAAGCTACTAACAATTAATAAGGGAAACGTCTTTGTCTTCATGGAAAGGAAGATGGATGTTTTCAGTGAAGACGGTATAAAAAATAGCCATTCTTGTTTCTTTAAAAAGCCTGTGAAAAGTGTGTGGGGAAAAAACAACTCTGAGGAAAAAGTTTTGTGTGTGGTCAAGTTGGTTAAGATGGAGATGGATTTGATTCGGTAACTGAGTTTTAGTATCAGAAGTAAGCTGGTGCAAAATTAGAATTTGGTTTCCTCTTTCTTAAAAGCATAGTCTTCTCTAACTTCCAGTCTGCTCTTGTTAAGGAAATTGTATCAGGTTTTGCTTTACCTTTGAGTGAATCTACACCAAGGACAGGAATTCTATGTTTAGTCAAAATACTTTCCTAGGCTCAAAAAGGAAGAGGCCTCTGTATGCAGAGGACTAAGGTTTTGGCTTTTTACCCGTTTTACTCTCTCTGTTTGCCTTTTCAAATGTTTTTTTAATCTTTAATTTTCTTTTTTTGGCGGGGGGGCGGGGTAGGCCCTGAGCTGACATCTGTTGCCAATCTTCCTCTTTTTATTTTTTTTCTCCCCAAAGCCCTGCCACATATATTCTAGTTGTAAGTCCTTCTAGTTCTTCTGTGTGAGCCCACCACCGCAGCGTGACTACTGACTGAGAAGCGGCGTGGTTCCACGCCTGGGAACGGAACCTGAGCTGCCTGCCGAAGTGGAGCGCACCAAACTTTAACCCCTAGGCCATCAGAGCTGGCCCGATATTTTTTTGATTTCTCCATTGATCCAATAGCTGTTCAGTAGCCCGTTGTTTAGTTTCCACATGTTTGTGACGCGTACTGAGGCCCTGAGCTAACATCTATTACCAACCTTCCTCCTTTTTTCCTCTCTTTTTTTCTCCCCGGAGCCCCAGTAGATAGTTGTATGTATGTCATAGTTATACCTCCTTTTAGTTGCTCTATGTGGGACACTGCCTCAGCGTGGCTTGATGATCGCTGAGTAGGTCTGTCTGTGCCCAGGATCCAAACGGGTGAACCCTGGGCCGCTGAAGCAGAGTGTGTGAACATCACCGCTACGACACCTGGCCGGCCCCTCTGTTTGCCTTTCATAATCTTCTTTTCCTTTCTTTTTTGAGGGAAATAAGTGCACTGTTAAAAAAAAAAAATTTAATGGCAGAAGATCTACAAATATTTTTTTGTACTTTCATGGAACGGTTCAACGTCAACATTTACCTCATTTCAACACACACACACACACACACACACACACACACACACACACACACACACGCACGCACTCTCAGCGTGGCCTTGTACGGATGTACTGGAACTTGATTTCTTGAGTGGATGGCTGTGAAGTCTCTGCCTCCTACCCCCTACCATTTTTGTGGGTTTGCTTGTTTGTCGTGATGGTAAGGACTGCTGAAATCAGTATTCTTATCCCCACTCACTCATGCATTTGCACCCATGCTCCCCACCCCTGTGTGTTGTCTTTGGACCTTTTTTTGTGGCCCGTGCAGAGACACATTTTGTCTTTTAAACTTTGCTGTGGTCAAGTGTATCAGTCATTTCCTCAGTGGCCTCTGGGATTTGTCTGTCCGCCTTAGAAAGACCTTGTGGCCTGGAAGTGACAGGGTACAAACAATTCCTCCGTTCTTCCTCTGTCATTGTTGTCGTCCTCTGACGAGGCCTGCGTGGTTTCGGTTTGACAGTCCCCGCCCGCCACGTTTTCCGAAGCCCTCCCGGGAGCCAGGGAAGCACTCAGGCCACTCCGGGAAGCAGGTGCCGGCAGCCCCAGCCCCCCTGCTGGTGTCTCCGAGGGAATTTTCCACGTCTGCATCAGCCAGCCGGCCCGGCCCGGCCCAGGCCCGGCCCGGGAGTGGTGTGGGGAGTCTGTCTCCTTCCCAGCAACTGCCCCTCCCCCTCAGCTTTCCAAGTCCTCCTTCTGCGCCCGGGGTTGTGCCGTGCCGGCTGGGACCTCCGAGGTGGACGCCCGGGGGCCTCGCGGGACGCCCTCCCGGCCGCCCCAGGGTGAGAGTCATGATCCGAGGTGGGCCAGGACACGATCGGGGCGGTGGGCGGAGGCTGTGCACTCTCGCGGGCCCGCGCTCCGGATCCCTCCCTCCCTCCCTCCCGGGGACGTTTGTGCTGATTGTCCGGTGCCATCTAGCGGCCGCTTTTATATAGTTTCTGTGCTCCGGAGCTCCGGCGACATAGGCAAGGGAGGGGACTGTTGAAGGACAGGTTGACGCAAGTAATCCATAACCAATCTATAAATCAGAATTGGGGTGAGTTTATTATGAGCCAAATTCGAGGACCACATAGCCCAGGGCCTTCCTTCCCCAAGGAAGGAAGGGCGCCAAAGAAGTGGGGTGTACCGCGTGGTTATATACCGTCAGAGTGTCTATCGCACAGGATTGGAATGTCCCTTTTACAGCACTCACGAGATTGCCCGGCCTGCCTGCCGGGCCTGCCTACCCGGCACAGCGATTCACACAGCAATTGATGAACACTGCGGAGAGCAGGTCTGTGGTCCCCAGCTGGGTGGTCACAGCGGGTCAGCAATCAATCCTTAGCCTAGAGAGAGAGAGGCTTACCCTCCAGGAAATGCTGATGTGGGGGAAGTTACTTTAGCTTAAGGGCATTTATTCTTGTCTTTGTGGCCTAGTAAATGCCTAAAGCAGATAGACAATCTATGCTCAAAGGCCACATCTGGCCCTTTTGGAAAAACAAGGTCAGGCTGAATTCGTTTTACACCAAATGGCTTCCTCATATACTCCAGGATATCCTATTGCTTGCCATTTATTTATCAGACATCTGTGTGGTTTCCCATCCGGGGCTGTGATGAACAGAGCTGCTGAGAACATTCGTGTCCAGGATTTTTCGTGAATGAACATGAAAGTTCTCGGGCCGCTCGGGCGTGGTGTCCTCCAGAGCACCCTTGAGCTTGATGCCTGCCTCCCTAGAAGGACTCACAGGGCTCCACGAAGCTGACTTCCTGGAGCTCCACCTGAGACCGCACGGCCCGAGCCCCCCCCACCCCCCCACGCCCCCCCCCCCCGACCCCGCGCCAGAAATCACACTGGGGCCCTCAACCACCCAAGGCCCCAGCTAAACAAAGACACTCTTAGGAGGCAGGACGTTCCGAGGGCTTAGAGGTTGCAATTTTCTGTCGTCGTTTTTTTCTTGTCGTTGTTGCTGGTGAGTCTTGGAAACCCCCACGCTGTTTTCCGCAGTGGCCATGCCACTTTACATCACCACCAGGGAGGCGTGAGTGAGTGACTCGGCCTGTCCGTCCGCGACCTCGCTAGCAGTTTGATACTGTTCTCGTATTTTGCCGAAGGCATTCTGACAAATGTGTCCCGAGGATATCTCACTCCGATTCTCATTTGCATCTCCAGGAAACGGCTCACATCTTTTCACGTGCAGATTTGTAAATTCATCGGTTATCTCCTCCTCTCCATGTGAGATGCCTGCTCTGTCTTTCTGTTTATTGTGTATTTGGATTTTTTTTTTTCCCAAGATACTGCTACTGCATTTTGAGGGTTCTTTACAAATTCCAATCAGAGGTGTGGTTTGCACAGATTTTCTGCCCCCAGACTCTGTCCTTGGTCGTTTCGTCCTCTTAAGAGGGTGTTTCACAGAACCTAGGAGTTTAATTTTGATGATTTCCAATGTCTCCATTTCTTTTTATGGATCACGCTTCTGAGGTCAAGTCTTAAAATCTCTTTGCTGGCCCTGTACCCCCAATTCTTTCTCTTAGAATTCTTCCTCCTACAGCATGTTCTAGTTTTACTTCTTACATGGAAGTTGTTACTCCTGAGGTCCCGGTTGCCGTCACGAATGAAGCTCAACTCCCCTCTCTGCCTATTTCTCAAAAGGCCTGAGGCTGGACTACTGCTACAGATTCTTCTGATTTCGTGCTAAATGGACCCACCCGCACCCTCCCGTCCTGCCAGACCGGACCCTTGCACAAAAATCTCCACTTGAAGAGTGTTTTCACCTTAACCAGGACATAAACACCACCCGTGTCCCCACCACCACAAGCCCCCGCCCCTCCCCCGGCTCCCTCCCAACCCGTATAGCTAACACCCATGAAACAAAAATCTCCTGCTACCTCATCCACTTGAGAAGAGTCAGTCTCCTCTAAAGACCTTATCCTCGATGACTTACTGCTGCCTCCCTTTCCCTGGCACAATTCTCTCCCTGGATGTGCCCCATCTTAGACTCGCACAGCTCCACCGCTCGGGGGAGCTGGAGACGATATCCAAATTGGCTCAGACGGTAGCCTCCTCGTTTCAAAATGACCTACGCGTGACATCGGCCGTAAACGTGGTCCAGAAATCAGTGACTTTCGTGTGCCTCCGGTGAAATCCGGAGACCCTGGCATCTGGAACACATCTTCTCCACGTCCTTCAAACCTTTGCTCTCCCTCTTTACCCCTGATAGCCCGCCCGATGGTTCACGGGGAAATGAGATCCCGTCTGGCAAGAGCCGAGTCGTCTCCCCACCACGTGCGAAAAGAAAAGGCACGGGCCCACCCCCGCCCATCTTATCCTTCTTCACCCACACCATCGTGTCATAAAAATGAGTGCCCCAGAAAAACGTGTCCCTCCTCCTGTCAAAAGCTGAAACCTCGGGTCAAACACTGAGACGGAAAGGACGCTGGGGTATTGTTTTGAGCTACACACAGACGCTTTTAAAGAGGATGACAACAACAAACGAGCAAAACCTTACCCCCATCAGGGAGCAGGTGCAAGAATGGAGTGCTGACTGACCCTCCTTCTTTGCTTCCTGGAAGCAGGAGGTCGGTCAACCAACCAACCAACCACCCTCCCCCCCACACACACACCCCGAGGAAGATGTCCTCTCTATCCCAGGAGGAGAGTGACGTTCTTATCTTATTGGCAAGGTCGGGAAGTTGAGGATGAGAGAATTCTGTACAAACGGACCTCTCGTTAACGATGTTTACTCTTCCAATCCACGAGCATGGAATATCTTTCCATCTCTTTCTTCTTCGATTTCTCTCAGTAACGTCTTATAGTTTTCAGCGTATAGGTCTTTCACCTCCTCGGTAAAGTCTGTTCCTTGCTATTTTCTTCTTTGTGCGGTGATTGTAAATGGGAGTGTATTCTCAACTTCACTTTCCACTAGTTTGTCGTTAGTGTGTCGAAATGTAACTGATTTCTGTCTGTTGATTTGTATCTTGCAACTCGACTGTATTTGTTGATTATTTCCAGGAGGTTTTCGGTGGATTCCTGAGGGTTTTCTATATAGAGAATCGTGTCACCCGCCAATAGTGAGAGTTTCACTTCTGCCTGTCCGACTTGGATCCCTTTTATTTCCTTTTCTTGCCTCATCGATCTGGCTCAGACTTCCAGGAGTATGCCGAATAAGAGTGGTGAGAGCTGGCATCCTTGTCTTGTTCACGTTCTCAGAGGAATGGCTTTCAGTTTTTCTCCGTTGAGTATGAGGTTGGGCTGTGGGTTTGCCATGTGTGGCCTTCATTCTGTTGAGGTACTTTCCTTCCATGCCCATTTTCTCGAGAGTTTCTATCATAAATGGATGTTGGATCTTGTCCAATGCTTCCTCTGCCTCTATTGAGATGGTCACGTGGTTTTTATTCCTCATTTTGTTAACGTGGTGTGTTCACCTTGATTGATTTGTGGACGTGGAACCATCCCCACATGCCTGGAATAAATCCCGCTGGGTCGTGGTGGATGATCCTTGGGATGTGTTGTATTCGAGTCGTTAATATTTCCCTGAGGATTTTTGCATCGATGTTCATCAGTGATATTGGCCTGTATTTTTCTTGTTCTATGCTGTCCTTGTCCGGTTCGGATGTCAGAGTAATATTGGCCTCGTAGAATGAGTTAGGAAGCTTCCCCTCCTCTTTAATTTTTTGGAAGAATTTGAGAAGGGCAGATATTGAGTCTTATTTGGATGTTTGGTAGAACTCACCAGGGGAGCTGTCTTGCTCTGGACTTTTCTTTTCTGAGAGGTTTTTGATTACCGTTTCAATCTCTTTACTTGTGATTGGTCTATTCAGATTCTCTCTTCTTCTTCTTCTTCTTCTTCTTCTTCTTCTTCTTCTTCTTCTTCTTCTTCTTCTTCTTCTTCTTCTTCTTCTTCGTCTTCTCCTCCTCCTCCTCCTCCTCCTCCTCCTCCTCCTCCTCCTTCTTCTGGAGGAAGATTGGCCCTGCGATAACATCTGTTGCCAATCTTCCTCTTTTTTCTCCCCAAAGCCCCACTACATAGCTCTGTATCATAGTTGTAGAGTTGTAGCTCTTCTATGTGGGACGCCACCTCAGCATGGCTTCATGAGCGGTGAGTAGGTCCACACCCAGGATCCGAACCAGGGAACCTGGGCCACCACAGCGGAATGGGTGAACTTAACCGCTACGTCACCGGGCGGGCCCTCTCTCTTTCTTCTTGATTCAGTTTTGGGAGGTCGCAGGATTCTAAGAACTTATCCATTTCTTCTAGGTTATCATCCTGTCTGTGGGCGTATAGCTTTTCATAACAGTCTCTTATAATCCTTTGCATTCCTGTGGTGTCTGTTGTAACTTCTCTTCTTTCCTTTCTGATTTTATCTATTTCAGTCTTCTCTCTTTTTTTCTCAGTGATTCTGGCTGAGGGTTTGCCCATTTTGTTTATCTTCTCAAAGAACTGGATCTTAGTTTCCTTTCTATTTTATGTATGTATTTTTTTAGTCTCTATTTCATTAATGTCTGCTGTGATTTTTATTATTTCCTTCCTTCTACTGACTTTGGGCTTTGTTTGGTCTTTTTCTAGTTCCTTTAGGTATAGGGCAAGCTTGTTTATTTGAGATTTTTCTTGTTTGTTGAGGTAGGCCTGTTTTTCTATTCATTTCCCTCTTAGCGCTGCTTTTGCTGCAGCCCATAAGTTTTGGTATGTTGTGTTTTCATTTTGATTTGTCTCTAGGTATATTTTTTTAACTCTAGTGAGGGATTACTATTTTTTTTTGGGGGGGGCCTGGGAAACATTTGCCCTGAGCTAACATCTGTTGCTCATCTTCCTCTTTTTATTTACTTCCTCCCCAAAGCCCTGATACATAGTTGTCTATTCTAGTTGTAAGTCCTTCTAGTTCTTCTACGAGAGCCACCACCACGGCATGACTACTGACCAAGGAGTGGCGTGGTTCCACGCCTGGGAACCGAACCTGGGTTGCCGAAGTGGAGTGCACCAAACTGTAACCCCTAGGCCGTCATGGCTGGCCCAACGTTTTCTGATTTCTCCTGTGATTTCCTCATTGATCCAACAGTTGTTCAGTAGCCCGTTGTTTAGTTTCCACATGTTTGTGACACATATTGAGGCCCTGAGCTAACATCTATTAACAATCTTCCTCCTATTTTCCTTTCTTTTCTCCCCAAAGCCCCAGTAGATAGTTGTATGTCATACTTGTCCATTCTTCTAGTGACTCTATGTGGGATGCCACCTCAGCACGGCTTTAAGAGTGGTGTGTGTGTCTGAGCCCGGGATCCGAACCAGTGAACCCTGGGCCACTGAGGTGGAGCATGCGAACTTAACTGCTACGTCACTGGGCGGTCCCCTAAAAATTCTAATTAATGTATGTGATTAGGGGGCCGGCCCTGTGGCGTAGCGGTTAAGTGCTCCCGCTCCGCTGCTGGCGGCCCGGGTTCAGATCCCAGGCCATGCTGTGGCGGCATCCCACATAAAGTGGAGGAAGATGGGCACGGATGTTAGCTCAGGGCCAGTCTTCCTCAGCAAAAAGAGGAGGATTGGCATGGATGTTAGCTCAGGGCTGATCTTCCTCACACACACACAAAAATATGTATATGTGACTAAAGCTACTAAAAATTAATAAGGGAAACACCTTCATATTCAAGGAAAAGGAAGAAGGGTGTTTTCAGTAAAGACGGTATAAAAAGTAAAGTTTTTTTTAAAAATAACTTTATTTATTTTTCCCCCAAAGCCCCAGTGGATAGTTGTATGTCATAGCTGCACGTCCTTCTAGTTGCCGTACGTGGGATGCGGCCCCAGCATGGCCGGAGAAGCGGTGCGTCGGTGCGCGCCCGGGATCCGAACCCGGGCCGCCAGTAGCGGAGCGCGCACACTTAACCGCTAAGCCACGAGGCCCGCCCGGTCAAGGGTCTTTTGTGTGTTTGCTTGCTTGCCTGTGGATGTTCAGTCGCCCTACTCCCATTTGATGGAGAGGCCATCTTTTTACTCCCGTGGGTTGCTTTTGCATGATGGCCAAAATTCAGTTTTGGCAGGTTTGGCCGGTTCTGTGAAACAATTAATGTTATTATTTTTAACCGGCAAAAGATCTACAACTTTCTTCGTGAAACAATTAATGTTATTATTTTTAACCGGCAAAAGATCTACAACTTTCTTCGTGAAACAATTAATGTTATTATTTTTAACCGGCAAAAGATCTACACCTTTCTTCGTTTTCTAGTTTCAGGGAACAGTTCAACAGGTATCTCATCTCAAACACACGCACGTGCAGACGCACACACACACACTCGCAGCGTGGCCTTGTACGGACGTACTGGAACCTGATCTGTTGAGCGGATGGCTGTGAAGTCTCTTCCCCCACCCCCCACCACTTTCTGTGGGTCTGCTCGCTTGTCACGACGGTAAGGACCGCTGACATCGATGTTCTGGTCGCCACTGGTGCATTTGCACCCACGCTCCCCAGCCCCGCGCGCTGTCTCGGGACTGTGTCGCGGCCCGCGCGGAGGGAGACACGTTCGTGTCTCTTCAACCTCCGTGCGGTCAGGCGTCGCCGTCGTTTCCCCGGCGGCCTCTGGGCTTTGCCTGCCTGCCTTGGGAAGCCGTCGCGGGTTGGAAGTGACGGGATGCGGACAGTTGCTCCGTCGTTCCCCTGTCGTCGTCGTCCTCTGACGACTCGCCCGGTTTCGTTTTGGCGGTGCCCCGCCCGCCGCGTTTCCCTGAGTCCTCCCGGGAGCCCGGGAAGCGCCCGGGAAGCGCTCGGGGCCACCCCGGGAAGCCAGCCGGTGCCGGCAGTCCCGGCGCCCCTGCTGGCGTCTCTGAGGGAATGTTCCCCGTCCCCTCACGGGCGAGCGCCCGAAACACACACGTTTTCCGAGTCCCTCTCCGGCGGCCGGGGTCGCGCCGTGCCGGCTGGGAGCCCCGAGGCGGATGCCCCCTGGCCGCGCCGGGCCGGGAGATGGGACCCGGGGTGGGTCGGGACGGGGTCGGGCCGCCAGGCGGCCCGGCTGCGCGCCCCGGCCGGCCAGGGATCCGGATCCGTCCCGCTGACGTTCGCGCCGGTTGTCCGGTGCCACCTGGCGGCCGCTTTTATATCGTTTCTGTCCTCCGGAGCTCCGGCGACCTCGGCAAGGGAGGTGACTTGGCCGCGGTGACCGAGGCGGAGTTCCGGGAGGCCGGTGGCAGTGGCGGGATCGGTCCCGGTCGTGCCGGGGCGCGGGCGCGTCGTCCGCCGGGCGGAGATTGGACGTGCAGGAGAGTGTGGGGAGGTGGCTGTCGCCGCGCTCCTCGAGGCCGGCGGGTGTGCGGGGCCGCCCGGACGGGTCGACCAGCAGACGCCGGTGCCACTGCGACCCTCGGGGACCGACCGGGGCCGGCGAGGTGGGGGGGCTTCCCGAGCCCGGCTGGCGTCCCCCGTGCGGCCCGGGTCGTCGGGCCCTCCGTGTCACCGGTTTCTTGCTCGCGCGCCGCTCCGGAGGTCGGGGACCGGCCCGGGCCTTGCGGGGAGGCCCGTGGAGGGCGAGACGGCGGCGGCTCGGCCGCGGGCACGGGTGGCTCCGGGTCGTCGGACTCGACTTTTCTCACCGCGTTTTCCGAGTCCCGCTCTGGCGGTGGGGACCGACCGGCCCGGGCCGTCCGTGGTGGCGGCCCGGTCGTCGGAGGCGACTCCGAGGGATGTTTGTCAAGTCCCACTCCGGAGGAGAGCGCGGACCGGCCCCCGCCCTCGAGGGTGGGCCGGGGAGAGGGCGTCCCCGTCCCGGACACGTGACCGCGTGGGTCCGGGTCGTCGCGCTGGATTTCTATCGCCAAGTTTTCCGAAAGCCTCTGGGTCCGGAGGTGGGGACCGGCTCGAGAGGCAGGTGGAGCCCCGGGTGGGGTAGGGGGGCACGTGGACGGACGCCGGCCTGCCCGTGTGGGGCCCGGTCGCCTGGGGCGCCTCTGAGGAATCTTTTTTTTTCCCCAAGTCCTGCCCCGGAGAGGAGGATGGACCGGCCGCCTGCCCTCGAGGGCGAGACGGCGAGGGTGTACCCGGCCGGGCGCGGGTCCCGCGTGCCCCCGCGCCCCCTCTGCCGCCGCACTTCCGGGGTCGACCAGATGGTCGCGGGGGCTCCGGGGCTGGTGGCGATGGGGTGGTGCCGGGGGCCTGGTGACCGGGCCCGTGATCCAAGGGGTGCCGCCGTGATCCGTGGGTGGGCCCCGTCGCCTGGTGCGGCCATTCTTTCGCCCGAAATGGTCGTTTTTCGCTGCCAGATAGGTGCTGACACGCTGTCTCCGGACGTTTGTCGCCTGGGAGTCGTTGGGCCTCTGGACGCGCGTGGCGGGGCTCCGGGCTGTGACCGTGGGGTGGAGGCCCGGTTCTGCCCCTGCCACTTGAGCCCGCCCGCCTGGGCTGGGCCTGCGCGCCGGCTCCTGTGCGTCCCAGGTGTCCCGATCCGCGGTGCCGCCTCCGGTCTCCAGCACCCGAGGGCGGCGGGGGAGGTGGCGCGGGTCCTCTACCCGGTGCGCTCCCCGCCGCAGGCAACCCCGGTGCGGTCGCGACTACCCCACGCCTCGGGCTCCCGCGCCACCGCGTGTCAGGCGTTCACCTCCTGGGGTCGTGGCCCGCTGCTGCACGACTCGGGGGTGGGGGGGAAGCGGTGAGGCTGAGGCAGTCTCTCCCTCGGTGACTGCCGCTGTTCTTGTCGTTGTCTCCGTGAGGCGTGTCGCGCCGTGGTGATCGATGTGGTGATGTGGCGCTCTCCTGGGCCGGGCCTAAGCCGTGCCAGGCGAGGGACGGGCGTTTGTGTCAAACGGGCCCGCTCTTCTCGCTCTGCCCACGGGCCCCTCGCCTCTCCTCCCCGCCCGTCGGTGGTGTGTGGAAGGCAGGGGTGCGGAACCCGGCCCGACCTCGCTCTCCCGCCCTCTGCCTTGTGGCGTCGGTGGGGCCGAGGTCTTTGTGACGCAGTGGACACTCCGTGTGGCCTCTCGGCCGCGTCTGGCGAGTGGGCCTCCCCGAGGTGGGGTGGGCCGTGCCGCCGCCGCACCACACGCTCCCCCGGGTGTGTGGGTGTGTGTCGCCCGGTCCTTGGTGGTGCCCCTGGAGCGCTCCAGGTCGTCCGTCAGGTGCCTGAGGCCGAGCGGTGGTGTCGTTTCCCGCTTCCAGCGACCCCTTCGGGTCACCGCTACGATGGTGTGTCTGAGGCGAGACGGGGGTCCAGTCGGTAGGGGAGGCATGCCCGTTTCCCCTCGCGGGGGCGGGTGCCTCGTCGTCCCACCGGCCTGCGGCGTGGAGACTGACTGGCTGGGTGCACGCCGTGTGTCCTCCGTCGCTGGGGCTGGCACGCGGGTGCGTTGAGCGATCTCGGCGGGCCGAGCCAGCGGCATGGCGCTGGCTGTCTTTCGAGGGGTGCCGGTTACCTGGCACCTCCTTTGGGCTCTCTGCTTCTTTGTCGGTTTCACCTGACGGAAGCTCTGAGTTCCAGGCGTCGCGGGTGCCCCGTAAAGCTTCGATGAGCCCCGTGATGTCAGACGAGAGGAGGAGCCCGTGGAAGCGCGGGCTCGTGGCCCTGACCGCGAAACGCTCGGATTTGCCCCGTGCTTACCCATACCGCAGACCCCCGCAT
>NW_026691192.1:127500-152500 GCF_020826845.1 Diceros bicornis minor | reverse complement strand
CTTAGCCTCTGGGCCCGGGGCCGTGGGGTAGACCAGATGTCCGGTCTGGACTTAGCCTCTGGGCCCGGGGCCGTGGGGTAGACCAGATGTCCGGTCTGGACTTAGCCTCTGGGCCCGGGGCCGTGGGGTAGACCAGATGTCCGGTCTGGACTTAGCCTAGACCAGATGTCCGGTCTGGACTTAGCCTCTGGGCCCGGGGCCGTGGGGTAGACCAGATGTCCGGTCTGGACTTAGCCTCTGGGCCCGGGGCCGTGGGGTAGACCAGATGTCCGGTCTGGACTTAGCCTCTGGGCCCGGGGCCGTGGGGTAGACCAGATGTCCGGTCTGGACTTAGCCTCTGGGCCCCGGGCCGTGGGGTAGACCAGATGTCCGATCTCGACTTGGGCCCGTGCCTGGGGCTTAGACCAGATGTGCGCTCCGCACTTAGCCCCTGGGCTCGTGACTGTGTGAGGTAGACCGGCTGTCCCATCCGGACAGCCCCTGGTCCCGGGCCGCTCGCGTCGACCGGCTGTCCCATCCGGACAGCCCCTGGTCCCGCGCCTCTCGGGTCGACCAGATGTCCCTGCCGAGCGGCGGCGCCACACCTCCCCCATGGTGTGTTTGGGCACGCGAGGCCGCTAGGGTCTGAAGGTCCCGAGGCCCTGCGGACCCTCGGGACGACGGGGGTCCCGGTTCCCCGGGTCGACCAGCTGTCCGACCTGGACTTGGTGCGCAGATGGGACGGCTGGTTGGCTGGGATGAAATCCAGAGAGGGCGAAAAAGATCGATCATGCAGTATCATAAATCATACCTCTCTAGTCGTTGAAAGCAAAGAAACACGCAATTAACATTTTATTGTTCTAACCATTACCGTTTTCATGACTATCGTTTAGTGATGTTTGGTGGCGGTGGCGGTGGCGGTGGTGGCGGCAGCGGCAGCCAAAAAAGAAGCAGATTCAAGAGAGGAAAAAAAAGGAAAACACCGAAGGAAACGTCCTCCATCCACAAGGGGTGCCCGATGGATCCCAGGCGACGCGGGAGGGCCAGGTCTCGTTCGCTTCTCGGACATTTCTAAATCCGCACGGGCGGGAATCGCTCGCGCCGGCTGAAGGGAGCCCAGGCAGGGATGCCTCCGCTGAGATTTCCACGTCGACCGCAGGACCCGGAACCGGCCCGGCCGGCCTGTGGCACGAAGGCGTGTGGAGGACGGCTCCGTCCCCTAGCCGCCAGACGCCCCTGTCCCAGGGACGTTCGGAAGAAAGTTGCCAAGGCCCCTTTCCGGGACCGGGCTGGCCTCTCCCCCTCTGCTCGCCTCGGGCCGAGAAACGAGACCCGAGGGGGATCGGGACCCGGCCAAGCACCTGGCCGGCCGGCGCTGCAGCCTCCCTGCTCCGCGATCCTGAGCCGTCCCGCTGACGATGAGGCTGCTTGTCGGGCGCCACCTGCCTGGCGGCCGCTTATATAGCGCTCCAAGAGGTCGACCAGATAGCCGGCTTGGGCCGGTCGGGGCCGGCAAGGGGGAAGACAGGAGAGAGGATGGCCGGCGGGGTGGGGGTGAGCGCTGGGAGTGAGGTGTGGGAAGCACTCCGGCGGGCAGTCGGAGGTGCAGGGTTGTCATGGTGGTTCCGACAATAATTTTTATCATTGACAAAGATTGCCGCATGCCACTAGACAAGGCCTGGAGAGAGAAATTGGTAACATACAGAAAAATGTAGGGCGCGGACACTTGGTAGCGTCGGCGTATGTCTCTAAATGGAGCTATCACAATGGCTGTCCTTTCCTTGGGCGGGCCCCGTGGCTCAGCGGTGAAGTGCGCGCGCTACGATGCTGGCCGCCAGGTTTCGGATCGCCGGCGCGCACCGACGCACCGCTTCTCCGGCCACGCTGAGGCCGCGTCCCACGTACAGCAACTAGAAGGATGTGCAACTAGGACGTACAGCTATCTACTGGGGCTTTGGGGGAAATAAATAAATAAACAAACAAACAAATAAATAAGTAAATAAATAAATAAATAAATAAATAAGTAAATAAATAAATAAATAAAAAAAAAGGTAAGTAAGTAAGTAAGTAAGTAAGTAAAAAATGTCAAAACAGAAAAAAACAATTACTGTCCTTACTTTGTATTCAGAGAGCTAGAGCGAGGAGGGGGGAGGGAACGGAGCAGGAGGAAAGAAGGGAGGCTGGCAGGGACGGAGGCAGGCAGGCAGCACAATCGAGTTTCTCTTTCCACAAAAGGCGTCCGGCGGAAAACTCACAGGAGGAGGGCTTTCGGGCTGCAAAGCCCAAAGCACACCTCCGCGGCGATGGGCCCAAAACGCTCAGAGATTCAGGGTCACCACTCAACTGACGGCTGTCCTCATTTGGGCCCCTGACTTAGGACCTCTCCCTCCCACCCAACTTGGGAGCAAAGAGGAAAGCAAATCTGCTTCCCCCCCCCCCCCCCCCCGGTTCCATAGGACGCCCTTCTTCTAGTCAGCCCGCCTCCAGCTTTTCCACACGCCAAACACCTCTCGTCGGGATGGGCCTTCCTTTTTTTGCCACCATCCGGCTTTCCCACTCCTCTGCCAAATGCAAGTGGTGGAGGTGGAGGTGGAGGTGGAGGCCCACCGACCCTCTTGCTTGTTGGGAAGTGGTTCTCGTTCTCCTATGTGGGTGATCTTGATCTACACAGACGTTATTAGCTTGGGGAACGGGTAAGAGCACTCAGATGAATGTCTGTGCCCAGTGTCGATAACGAACTAGCTGTCTCCGTCTCCGTCTGTCTGTCTCTTCCCTTTATGTGTGTATGTGATAAAGGTAGGGAGACCCACCGACAAGCCGACTACCTGCAGACCGACCCACCTACCTAATTTTCATCACTCTGAAAATTGAGGTCACGTCCTGTAAAATCAAGCCTTTAAAAAGTGCACCAGCCGGTGGGCCTTGGGAGTCTATTCACACAGTTGGCACAGCCGTCACCAATATGTATTTATTTCCAGGACATTCGCATCACCTCAAAATTAACAACGCCCCCTCCCCCCCCCCCCCCCACACACACCC
Source organism: Diceros bicornis minor (assembly GCF_020826845.1). NCBI lineage: Eukaryota > Metazoa > Chordata > Mammalia > Perissodactyla > Rhinocerotidae > Diceros > Diceros bicornis. The sequence continues at coordinate 149,482 of NW_026691192.1, read as the reverse complement.
CGGGGAAAGACCAATCAGATTAACGGCAGGGTGCTTTTTTCAACAGGCAGGCCCGAGTCATCCCTTTAGAATGTTTCCGAGTCCCGTTCCGTTCTCGGACGCAGCACTTTCGGCCCTCAAGGAAGCAGACGGTGGGGGTGGAGGTGAAGGTGGACTGGGGGGCGTGTGTGGCATGTCCGTCCTTCTGCCACTGCAGAAATTATTTCGAAAGGAGGGAGGGACGGTTGGTGTAGGTGGACCGTACTGGGTGACGGTGGTTTGGGAGCTTTCCCTAGAATGAGGAGAGAGCAGTCTTCCCTGTGAAGTCAGGGAGCCGGAATAGGTTGCCCCCACATCGACCCGCTCTGGCACATGGGTTCTTTGGAATTCGAGGCCCTGGCCTTGAGAAACAGCGGGCGCGAGAAGGGCACGGGACCTCTCCCTTGTCGTCCTGACCTGAAATCGGGAGATGAAGCTCCCACGGGAAAGGTGCCCTCCCTGAACCAGGAGGACGCTTGTCAGCCCAGACGCTAGCCCGGAGGACTCTGTTTCAAACAAAACCTTGACTCCTCCCATCTCTTGATTGACCTTCCCACAGGTGGCTGGCCTCGGAAGCCTAGAGCCGCTTTCCTTTCTCCTGTCATTTCGCTACAACTGGATTGTCCGTGGTGTGACGTGCTCTAGGAGCTGGAATTCAGTCAGAGCCGCCACTTCGAGTGACTTCCGCTTTAGGCTTCTCCCCGAGTGACGTGCCCTTGCACGCGTTCCTAATCTCTCTGTCGTTCTCTTCTGGATCTGTCTTTTTGTTACCGGGCCGGGGTGGGCTCAGCCAAGGACTCAGAAGGGGGATAGCGGCGGGAACATCGTTTCTCCTCCCCTATGCCTGCTGAACGCAGGCTTACACACCGGAAACTCCCCCACCCTCACCCCTCAGTGGGATGCTGTACATCCTTCGGGTCACACACAGTCTGCATGCGTGGGCACCGACAGAAAGATTTGGCAACAGCCTTAGCTGCTCTGCGCTGGTTCCAAGTGCCGCCCCGCCTCCCCCCCACGGCGCGCCCTGCCCCCCCCCCCACCACCACCACCACCAAGAGAGAGAAGTGAAGTGACTCCGGGAGAAAGCCGATTCAGAAATTACACATAATTCAGCTGGTACTTGCTGTGAAAGGGGGACAGGGTATGCTTTGAAACGCTGAAATTCTCCCTGCCTTTCCTTGACGGGAATGACAGCGCCTACAACCTGCTGTCATTGGCGAGTTTTAGTCACCTCGAGAGGAAGGACCGATTTCAAATGGCTGAACCCTGGTGGGTCACGGTGCAGGTGACGTGACCCTCTCTGACAGACGCAGGCGATCCCCTGCTCCGGGTCAAGGAGAGAGGGTGTTTATTGTTCTGTTCTTTAAAATGGTGCTTCAAGATGGACAGCACTTACAACCTAGCCTTTTCACCCTTCATAATCGTACGGCAGTGGCACGAGGTACGTTCACATCCTCCTCGTCGAGTTCACTGTTCCAGGGTTATTTGATTTTTAAAGTCAAATCTCGGGATCACGACTTGGAGTCACCGTTCGCCCACTGAGAGAGAGCCCCTCCCCCCCCCCCCCGTTCACTCGGAGGTGCTGTCGGTGGGGGTTCCTTCATGTTTGTCCATCATCCTTCCTCTTCTTAAGGGTGAGGAGGCGATGCGTGAAATCGCCAGTGGGTATGCGGCACGAGACTGAGGACTTCCCGCGGGAAGCAGGTGGGAGAGGGAGGACAGACCGATCCAGCGGACTTGAAGACGAATGATCAAAACCTGCACCTAGAGCAGAGCGTCGCCAGTTAGGAGTTTGCTTGCTGGGCCCGTAACCCAGGGTGGATGAGTCAAACCATCCCCTGCCAGGCCTCTCCCGGCCCTCGGGACTCCAAGCCCGCGTTTGTCCCGTGAACTCCGACACACCGAGATTATCTGTTTGGTGTCCCCCTTTGATTCGGCTCCCCATCCCGCCCCCGCCCCGTGCCACGCGCCACGCAGTGAGGAAGACGTAAACCGGGACGTCAGTCCCCACAGCCCTGATTCTCAAGTGGTTTAGCGGGTTAGGGAAAGCGGGGGCGGGGGGGGTGCTCTTTCTGTCCCAGAGGAGTCGCGCTTCTCAGACATCCATGCTCCCTCCCTCTCTCCCTGCAGTTTGGAAGCTGCAGCCTAAGGGTGGGGGAGTTGAAGAGAGCCATTCAGTGGAGAGACGCCCGAGGCGAAGTGAAAGGCTCCGACTTGACCGCAGAGCTTTCTGCATTTCAATGAAACCATTCCGTGAGGCCCATTGGAGTGAATGGGCCTGACCTCCCTTCCCCCCCCCCCCTGGCTGGCGAGTCCCACCCACTTGGCAACGGAAGGCTAGGGGTTTCATCCTCCGTGGTGAACCCGGGCCCCTCGTCCGAAGGAAAATCCCGCATGGGCGTGGGTACAGCCGAGTTGGTATCTCGGGCAAAGCCGTCAGGGTGGCGAGATGATGGTGGATGAGAGGAGACTTGTTCCGGGGCCGCCCTCCCCTGTGGGTGCGAGTGGGGCTGGGGGCGGGACCCGGACCGTGGGAGAGTGCAGGACGGGAGCAGCTGCCCGCCTGCCCGCCTTCGGGCTGAGAGCAGCACACAGGGCACGCTGGCTCCCGCAACTTCATTTGTTCTGGGAACCTTCTGTGGTTACCCGTGAGGCGCCAGTTGCTCTGAGGAACAAAGCTCAACTCCTCTCTCTGCTTCTTTCCCAAGAGGCCTGAGTCTCAGCGACTACAGATTCTTCTGATTGCTCGCTAAATGGACCCACGCGCACCCTCCCGTCCTGCCGGACCGGACCCTTCTACAAAAATCTCCACTTGGGGAGTTTTCTCGCCTCACCCAGAGCAGACACACCACCCCCACCCCCACCCCCACCACCCCTCTCCCTCCTTGCCGCTCCCCCGCCTCAATAGCTAACACACACGAAACAAAACTCCAGCTGGTCAGGGCCGGCCCCGTGGCTTAGCGGTTATGTGCGCGCGCTCCGCTGCTGGCGGCCCCGGTTCGGATCCCGGGCGCGCGCCGACGCACCGCTTCTCCGGCCACGCTGAGGCCGTGTCCCATGTCGGGGGAAGAGGGAGAATCTCCCTCTGCCCTTTCCCTTAAGGTTCTTATGGCTGGCCAAATAATCGACGAGACAGGTTAGCAGGAGAAAATAATACCAAGTTTAAGAACATGTATACATGGGAGAAACTCAGAAATGAGCAACTCGTCCCTCTGTCTAAGCTGCTTGCCTAAGTATTGCAGCTAAAGGCGAGGAGCGTGTTGGGGGTGGGTAGTGGCCTGGGACTTCAGAGGGCAGGAGGACCATTCTTTTCGGGGTCAGCTGTAGAGAATGTGGTCAGGGAGAGTTAGAGTTTTGGGATAAAAGGGGCTTGGTGCCCCTCCCATTGTAACATCTATTTTACATGATCATTACAGCCATCATGATAGAAGATCTGTTCCAGGAAGGAGCCACCATGTCGAATTCTTTAGGCAGTTAGTGGGGGAGGTCAAATGTCCCTCAGAGAAAACAATCAAGGTAAAGAGATATATTTCAGGGTGGCCAAATCTTGATCTCCCACAGTCCCGCCTCTGAAACTAAAAGTTTCACAGTCCTTTTGAAACTTACAGAAGTTTCATAGTCCAGAAGCTGAGTTGGTAGATTGTTTCATCTCACTGAACACGTTTCTTAGTCCTGATAATAGGTCGGTTCAATTAAGTTCATTTCAGAAGGTGGTGATGCAGGTGGGCTCTCGAGGTGACGCCTATATTGTGGAAGCAAGCAATCAAGTATTTAATAGAAGCATTTCTATGGAAACAAAAGAGAAACAAGGTTAATGGTTGGAGCCGATTGGAAACGTGTTTTTGAGTTCGGAGGACAGCCAGTGAAGAAGCATTTCAGATGTCAGCGTCCAAGTATCTTTTGCAGTTTAAAATGTCTCTGATGGTGTCGTCAGGTCATCTCTTAAGTTTATATCAAGTCCAGTCCATCGGCTTCAGTTTGTAAGTCTTCAGGAAAAAGGGCAGGTTTAGTTTTCAGCGATTTCCAATGAAAATGATGGAAAAAAAATCAAAAACGTTAGTTTGGACATCTGTCGCCAGATGTTTCAGGAGACTAGAAGAAATCAGGATCCAGTCCAGTCAACAGATATAAGACAAAAACCTCAAAAGACAACAAAACTAGGATCTAATATCCGCAAATTTATACTGAAATAGTTTTTACCGAAATATAATTTTTCTCTCTAAAATCACCCTCATTTTTATTAAGATAGCAAAATTAAAACTAGTTTGCAAAATAAGTCTAGTTCCAATAGAGTTGGCCCAATTATTTACATAAGTACAGCAAGAATAGCAGTTGATCACATAGGCTCTTTTAAATCTGCTTTGCTGGAACTTTTGATAAGGAATCTCACATTGAACTTTAAAGGTCTCTCGAGGCCAGGAAAGCAAAGCCAAGGATTTTGTCATCAGACTTTGTCTGCAATACCCATAGATTTGGGTGAATTCCTCTCTTCTGAGGTTCCCCCCAAATATTTCGAGGTTCCTTGTACCTGCCAGATAAGTGACATTCTTGACTTATCCTGGTAAGTGCTGCTTGGAACATAAGGTACCAGGCCAATATTTCCATGTGGCTTTATTCCATAAAGTCAAATCTTCATTCCTCAGAAGCTGCAGGGTGATATCGCAAATATGATGTTCCAGTTACAACCTTGGTAACATAACCAGTGTTTCCAATTGTGTCCTGTGATAAGGAGAACAGATTCTTATTGAACTTATGCAAGTAACTATATTGCCATGAAAACAACAATACTCACTCACTAAGAGTTTCCAAATTTGAGGGATCAGATAGAGAGAAAAAGATAAATATTTCAATTTTACTGACAAAAATATCATTTACCAAATTGCTATAAATCATAGCTAGCTCAGGAGAAAAGAGAAAAAGTTTTCCTTAAATCTGAAAAAACAAAACATTGAAAATTCAGCAACACTTCAAATGAAAAATCATAGAAATTATAATTATCCTTATCAGTTGATTCAGTCCTGTGTAATCCATTCTTGATCCCAACCTTTTTGTTAGCAGCTTCATGAAGTCGGTTTCTCCATCAGATTTCTGTAATTTCTTACCACGTTCATTTTCGTGATCAGAAAGTTTGTCAGAAACCTGTATTCCAGTGTAAATATCAGAGTCCTTTCCATGAATTTTTCTGAAGTTGAAACATATTTTGCAAAAGCATTAGAGCAAAGAAATAAGTCTGTAAACAACAAGACCTCAAAATGGCAATTGACAAAGAAATTTGGTTAATTTTGTGACATACAACACTTTAAAATAATAATAACCAGAATTATGACTGATAATCAGGACAGATCAGCATTTCAGTAACGTTATACAATTTTAAAACACCTATATGAATAACATTTACCCACATAATAGCACCTGAGCAGGCTTATCGTCACTTGTCTGACAATGCTTTCCATGTAATTTAACATACTGAATAAGCCTAATAAGTTTAGTATCTTCCTCCTTATAGGAAGAGAGCAAATGTCTTTGAGAAGTTCCAGGGCCCTTTGAAAATTCTCAAAGTAAAAAAAAAAAAAAAGGTAAAGAGATATATTTCAGGGTGGCCAAATCTTGATCTCCCACACCCACATAGAGCAACTGGAGGGATGTGCAACTGTGACATACAGCCATCTACTGGGGCTCTGGGGAAAAAGAAGAGGAGGATTGGCAATATAGATGTTAGCTCAGAGCCGGTCTTCCTCAGCAAAGAGAGGAGGATTAGCGTGGATGTTAGCTCAGGGCTGATCTTCCTCACACGCACACACACACGCACACACACACGCACGCACACACACACACACACACACACACACACACACAAATCCAGCCGGTCTCCTTCTACCTCATCCACTTGAGAAGAGTCGCTCTCCTCTAAAGACCTTATCCTCAATGACTTACTGCTGCCTCCCTTTCCCTGGCACAATTCTCTCCCTGGATGTGCCCCATCTTAGACTCGCACAGCACTTGCAGGTCCAGTTCCTTCCCCAGGTTTGGGAAGTTCTCAGCAATCATTTCTTTGAAGAAGCTCTCTGCTCCTTTCTCCCTGTCTTCTCCTCCCTCTGGGAGATTATAAGCCTTATGTTACTTTTCCTAATCGAGCTGGATATTTCTCAAAGAATTTCGTGGTTTTTTAAAAATCTTAGTTCTCTCTCCTCCTCTACCTGGAGCATTTCTAGGCTTCTATCGTAGACCTCACTAATTCTCTCCTCCATAGGGTCTGCTCTTTTTTTTTTTTTTTTAATGCCTTTAACCTTATTTTTTAATCTCACTATTTGTGTCCTTCATATCTAGAGTTTCTGTTTGGTTTTTCTATTAGAGCTCCAATCTCTTTGTTGAAGTATTCCTTCTGTTCGTTAATTTTATTCTTGAGCTCCTCGAACTGTCCTTCTGTCTGAGTTTTTATGTAACTCGTTGAGTTTCTCTATGACAGTTGTTTTCTCTGTGTGTGTGTGTGTGTGTGTGTGTGTGTGTGTGTGTGTGTGTGTGAGGAAGATCGGCACTGAGCTGACATTCATGCCAATCCTCCTCTTTTTTTTTGTTCTGAGGAAGACCGGCCCTGAGCTGACATCTGTTGCCAATCCTCCTCCTTTTTCCCCCCCCTTTTTCTCCCCAAATCCCCAGGACGCAGTTGTGTGTCATAGTTGCACACCCTTCTAGTTGCTGTATGTGGGACGCCGCCTCAGCATGGCTGGACAGGCGATGCGTCGGTACGCGCCCGGACCCGAACCCGGGCCGCCGGTAGCGGAGCGCATGCACTTCACCGCTAAGCCACGGGGCCGCCCCCTAGGGCAGCTGTCTTGAGTTCTCTGTCAGATGGTCATCGTCTGTGACTTCGGGTTTGGTTTCTGGAGAGTTGTCATTTTCCTTCTGTTCTGCTGTGTTACTGTACTGTCGATCTTCATGCTGTTTGATGAATGGATCCTCTGCTGGGGCACATTTGTGGTAGTCACGGCCTTCTCTTATTTGGGTCAGGCTTCAGTTACTTTGGTTCTGATTGCCCGGGTCTTGTGTTCCTCCACTGGCTCTCCGTGGGCTCACACACTGCTGTCCCGTGCACCACCTGCACTGCTGTTCCCAGGTTGTCTTGGGGTGCCGGTTGCACTGCTGCCAGGGGTGCTGGGTTCACAGGTGTGCCGTCACTGGTGGGAGCCCAGGGACCCAGGGACTCATATGCGGCCCCCCCGGCTGGTGAAGCGGGGTTGGGTCACCGCTTCTGCTGTGGCTTCTAATGCTTCTGGCCACAGACTCCACCTGCCACGGCGGGGGCGGGGGTGACAGGGGGCTGTTTTTTCTGTTCCTGCCCCATCTGCTCACAGTTGTGCCGGTCGGGCCACTCCAAGTTCATGCGGGCAGGACTGCCACCGCTCGGTGGGTGCTCTCACAGGCCAGGCATCTGCCACTCCGTGAGTGTTTGCACGCAGGCTGGGCTGCCCCTGCCTCCACTCACAGTCACGCTGGCTGCAGCTTGAGGACCCATGTCCTGCATCGTCGCCACCGTCAGGAGGAAGGGGCCGCTTCCCTAGTTCCAGGGCTTCCCGAGGGTCCGGTCCACCCACCTTCAGATGTATAGCTGTGTGGGGGATCAGACTGGGCCAACCCAAAATGTGTCTCTTTGGCTTGATTGTTTTTAAGAACAAAAGACTCTGAAAGGAACTCTGACCTCCCCCCAACTGCCTAAAAGAATTTAAAATAGAAGGGGCTATTCCAGGGATGGACTAATGCCATCACATAACTTTAATGTCATGTAAAACATGTGTCTCAGCTCACCTTGTCTGTAGTTGGCCCATTTACGTTTCCAACGCCGTGTAAATTGCCTTCCTCCTCTTTGAAATCCCAAACCACTACCCCCAAGGTCCTCCTCTGTCTAAAAAGCTAAAGCTGAAGATAATATTTAAACTGGCAGCTCGGCCGTGTTGGTGAGTTGTTCCCTTTTCCTGAGTCTCTCCCGTGTATACACGTTCTAAAGCTTTGTTTGATTTTCTCCTGTTACTCCATCTCGTGTCGATTTAATTTGTAGCCCAGCCAGAAGGACCTAAAGACGGTAGAGGGTTTGCCTTCCTCCCCTACAGCCGCATGGATCTCTCAGCATCTTGTTGTGCTGTGTAGGGAATCCCTGTGTCGGTCAGTAGACGTCTGTTTGGTTGTACCTTAGAGGGGAGAGGCGAAGGGAACAACTCATGCCACCATGATGCTGACGTCACTCTGATAAACTTTTAGCAGGAGTTACATTTTATGGCATGTGTACTTATTTTGTGTGTGTGTGTGTGTGTGTGTGTGTGAGGAAGATCAGCCCTGAGCTAACATCCATGCTTGTCTTCCTCTTTTTTTTTTTTTTTTTTTTTTTTTTTTACTGAGGAAGACCGGCTCTGAGCTAACATCTAGTGCCAATCCTCCTCCTTTTTTTTTCACCCAAAGCCCCAGTAGATAGTTGTCTGTCACAGCTGCACATCCTTCTAGTTGCTGTATGTGGGACGTGGCCTCAGCGTGGCCGGAGAAGCGGTGCGTCGGTGCGCGCCCGGGATCCGAACCCGGGCCGCCAGCAGCGGAGCGCGCGCACTTAACCGCTAAGCCACGGGGCCGGCCCTGGCATGTGTACTTAAAACAACTTCCAAGATCTCTTTGGTAGCTTGAAACCTGGATGTTTGGCTACGTGAAATTAAGGGATAAAACATTAATTGAAGGGCCAGCCCCGCGGCTTAGCGGTTAAGTGCGCGCGCTCCGCTGCTGGCGGCCCGGGTTCGGATCCCGGGATCGCACCGACGCACCGCTTCTCCGGCCACGCTGAGGCCGGGTCCCACATACAGCAACTAGGAGGATGTGCAGCTATGACAGACAGCTAGCTACTGGGGCGTTGGGGGAAAAATAAATAAGTAAAATCTTTAAAAAAAAACATTAATTGAATAGCTAGATCGTTTCCAAATAGGATAAAATATTAGACCTTAACGACTAAATATAGGTTTATCCACTGTTGGCTTCTGAGGACAGAGAAACTAAAAGATGTTTGGGACTATTAATAAACATGTCTTGTGCTTTATGAAGAGTATGCTATGAAATGACATGTTTCTAAAAATTATAAAGTGTTCATAGGATTTGCCAAGCCACAAAATGCTAACGGACAAAACAGTTCACAGTTGCTTACCTCTTAGTTCTCACTAAAAATTAAGGTTTCTAGGCGTTATAAATTCTTTAATGAAGCCATCAATCAATCGATCAATCAATTAATTAAATTATCTGGGACATCGGCCCTGAGCTAACATCTATTGCCCATCTTCCTCCTTTTTTCCTTTTATTTTTTTCCTCCCCAGAGCCGCAGTAGATCGTTGTATGTCATAGTTGTACGTCCTTCCAGTTGCTCTATGTGAGATGCCGCCTCAGCGTGGCTTGATGAGCTGTGCGTAGGCCCGAGCCCAAGATCTGAACCGGTGGACCCCCGGCAGCTGAGGCGGAGCACGCAAACTTAACCGCTACGCCACTGGGCCGGCCTCTAAAAGTTCTAACTAATATATGTGACTGAAGCTACTAACAATTAATAAGGGAAACGTCTTTGTCTTCATGGAAAGGAAGATGGATGTTTTCAGTGAAGACGGTATAAAAAATAGCCATTCTTGTTTCTTTAAAAAGCCTGTGAAAAGTGTGTGGGGAAAAAACAACTCTGAGGAAAAAGTTTTGTGTGTGGTCAAGTTGGTTAAGATGGAGATGGATTTGATTCGGTAACTGAGTTTTAGTATCAGAAGTAAGCTGGTGCAAAATTAGAATTTGGTTTCCTCTTTCTTAAAAGCATAGTCTTCTCTAACTTCCAGTCTGCTCTTGTTAAGGAAATTGTATCAGGTTTTGCTTTACCTTTGAGTGAATCTACACCAAGGACAGGAATTCTATGTTTAGTCAAAATACTTTCCTAGGCTCAAAAAGGAAGAGGCCTCTGTATGCAGAGGACTAAGGTTTTGGCTTTTTACCCGTTTTACTCTCTCTGTTTGCCTTTTCAAATGTTTTTTTAATCTTTAATTTTCTTTTTTTGGCGGGGGGGCGGGGTAGGCCCTGAGCTGACATCTGTTGCCAATCTTCCTCTTTTTATTTTTTTTCTCCCCAAAGCCCTGCCACATATATTCTAGTTGTAAGTCCTTCTAGTTCTTCTGTGTGAGCCCACCACCGCAGCGTGACTACTGACTGAGAAGCGGCGTGGTTCCACGCCTGGGAACGGAACCTGAGCTGCCTGCCGAAGTGGAGCGCACCAAACTTTAACCCCTAGGCCATCAGAGCTGGCCCGATATTTTTTTGATTTCTCCATTGATCCAATAGCTGTTCAGTAGCCCGTTGTTTAGTTTCCACATGTTTGTGACGCGTACTGAGGCCCTGAGCTAACATCTATTACCAACCTTCCTCCTTTTTTCCTCTCTTTTTTTCTCCCCGGAGCCCCAGTAGATAGTTGTATGTATGTCATAGTTATACCTCCTTTTAGTTGCTCTATGTGGGACACTGCCTCAGCGTGGCTTGATGATCGCTGAGTAGGTCTGTCTGTGCCCAGGATCCAAACGGGTGAACCCTGGGCCGCTGAAGCAGAGTGTGTGAACATCACCGCTACGACACCTGGCCGGCCCCTCTGTTTGCCTTTCATAATCTTCTTTTCCTTTCTTTTTTGAGGGAAATAAGTGCACTGTTAAAAAAAAAAAATTTAATGGCAGAAGATCTACAAATATTTTTTTGTACTTTCATGGAACGGTTCAACGTCAACATTTACCTCATTTCAACACACACACACACACACACACACACACACACACACACACACACACACGCACGCACTCTCAGCGTGGCCTTGTACGGATGTACTGGAACTTGATTTCTTGAGTGGATGGCTGTGAAGTCTCTGCCTCCTACCCCCTACCATTTTTGTGGGTTTGCTTGTTTGTCGTGATGGTAAGGACTGCTGAAATCAGTATTCTTATCCCCACTCACTCATGCATTTGCACCCATGCTCCCCACCCCTGTGTGTTGTCTTTGGACCTTTTTTTGTGGCCCGTGCAGAGACACATTTTGTCTTTTAAACTTTGCTGTGGTCAAGTGTATCAGTCATTTCCTCAGTGGCCTCTGGGATTTGTCTGTCCGCCTTAGAAAGACCTTGTGGCCTGGAAGTGACAGGGTACAAACAATTCCTCCGTTCTTCCTCTGTCATTGTTGTCGTCCTCTGACGAGGCCTGCGTGGTTTCGGTTTGACAGTCCCCGCCCGCCACGTTTTCCGAAGCCCTCCCGGGAGCCAGGGAAGCACTCAGGCCACTCCGGGAAGCAGGTGCCGGCAGCCCCAGCCCCCCTGCTGGTGTCTCCGAGGGAATTTTCCACGTCTGCATCAGCCAGCCGGCCCGGCCCGGCCCAGGCCCGGCCCGGGAGTGGTGTGGGGAGTCTGTCTCCTTCCCAGCAACTGCCCCTCCCCCTCAGCTTTCCAAGTCCTCCTTCTGCGCCCGGGGTTGTGCCGTGCCGGCTGGGACCTCCGAGGTGGACGCCCGGGGGCCTCGCGGGACGCCCTCCCGGCCGCCCCAGGGTGAGAGTCATGATCCGAGGTGGGCCAGGACACGATCGGGGCGGTGGGCGGAGGCTGTGCACTCTCGCGGGCCCGCGCTCCGGATCCCTCCCTCCCTCCCTCCCGGGGACGTTTGTGCTGATTGTCCGGTGCCATCTAGCGGCCGCTTTTATATAGTTTCTGTGCTCCGGAGCTCCGGCGACATAGGCAAGGGAGGGGACTGTTGAAGGACAGGTTGACGCAAGTAATCCATAACCAATCTATAAATCAGAATTGGGGTGAGTTTATTATGAGCCAAATTCGAGGACCACATAGCCCAGGGCCTTCCTTCCCCAAGGAAGGAAGGGCGCCAAAGAAGTGGGGTGTACCGCGTGGTTATATACCGTCAGAGTGTCTATCGCACAGGATTGGAATGTCCCTTTTACAGCACTCACGAGATTGCCCGGCCTGCCTGCCGGGCCTGCCTACCCGGCACAGCGATTCACACAGCAATTGATGAACACTGCGGAGAGCAGGTCTGTGGTCCCCAGCTGGGTGGTCACAGCGGGTCAGCAATCAATCCTTAGCCTAGAGAGAGAGAGGCTTACCCTCCAGGAAATGCTGATGTGGGGGAAGTTACTTTAGCTTAAGGGCATTTATTCTTGTCTTTGTGGCCTAGTAAATGCCTAAAGCAGATAGACAATCTATGCTCAAAGGCCACATCTGGCCCTTTTGGAAAAACAAGGTCAGGCTGAATTCGTTTTACACCAAATGGCTTCCTCATATACTCCAGGATATCCTATTGCTTGCCATTTATTTATCAGACATCTGTGTGGTTTCCCATCCGGGGCTGTGATGAACAGAGCTGCTGAGAACATTCGTGTCCAGGATTTTTCGTGAATGAACATGAAAGTTCTCGGGCCGCTCGGGCGTGGTGTCCTCCAGAGCACCCTTGAGCTTGATGCCTGCCTCCCTAGAAGGACTCACAGGGCTCCACGAAGCTGACTTCCTGGAGCTCCACCTGAGACCGCACGGCCCGAGCCCCCCCCACCCCCCCACGCCCCCCCCCCCCGACCCCGCGCCAGAAATCACACTGGGGCCCTCAACCACCCAAGGCCCCAGCTAAACAAAGACACTCTTAGGAGGCAGGACGTTCCGAGGGCTTAGAGGTTGCAATTTTCTGTCGTCGTTTTTTTCTTGTCGTTGTTGCTGGTGAGTCTTGGAAACCCCCACGCTGTTTTCCGCAGTGGCCATGCCACTTTACATCACCACCAGGGAGGCGTGAGTGAGTGACTCGGCCTGTCCGTCCGCGACCTCGCTAGCAGTTTGATACTGTTCTCGTATTTTGCCGAAGGCATTCTGACAAATGTGTCCCGAGGATATCTCACTCCGATTCTCATTTGCATCTCCAGGAAACGGCTCACATCTTTTCACGTGCAGATTTGTAAATTCATCGGTTATCTCCTCCTCTCCATGTGAGATGCCTGCTCTGTCTTTCTGTTTATTGTGTATTTGGATTTTTTTTTTTCCCAAGATACTGCTACTGCATTTTGAGGGTTCTTTACAAATTCCAATCAGAGGTGTGGTTTGCACAGATTTTCTGCCCCCAGACTCTGTCCTTGGTCGTTTCGTCCTCTTAAGAGGGTGTTTCACAGAACCTAGGAGTTTAATTTTGATGATTTCCAATGTCTCCATTTCTTTTTATGGATCACGCTTCTGAGGTCAAGTCTTAAAATCTCTTTGCTGGCCCTGTACCCCCAATTCTTTCTCTTAGAATTCTTCCTCCTACAGCATGTTCTAGTTTTACTTCTTACATGGAAGTTGTTACTCCTGAGGTCCCGGTTGCCGTCACGAATGAAGCTCAACTCCCCTCTCTGCCTATTTCTCAAAAGGCCTGAGGCTGGACTACTGCTACAGATTCTTCTGATTTCGTGCTAAATGGACCCACCCGCACCCTCCCGTCCTGCCAGACCGGACCCTTGCACAAAAATCTCCACTTGAAGAGTGTTTTCACCTTAACCAGGACATAAACACCACCCGTGTCCCCACCACCACAAGCCCCCGCCCCTCCCCCGGCTCCCTCCCAACCCGTATAGCTAACACCCATGAAACAAAAATCTCCTGCTACCTCATCCACTTGAGAAGAGTCAGTCTCCTCTAAAGACCTTATCCTCGATGACTTACTGCTGCCTCCCTTTCCCTGGCACAATTCTCTCCCTGGATGTGCCCCATCTTAGACTCGCACAGCTCCACCGCTCGGGGGAGCTGGAGACGATATCCAAATTGGCTCAGACGGTAGCCTCCTCGTTTCAAAATGACCTACGCGTGACATCGGCCGTAAACGTGGTCCAGAAATCAGTGACTTTCGTGTGCCTCCGGTGAAATCCGGAGACCCTGGCATCTGGAACACATCTTCTCCACGTCCTTCAAACCTTTGCTCTCCCTCTTTACCCCTGATAGCCCGCCCGATGGTTCACGGGGAAATGAGATCCCGTCTGGCAAGAGCCGAGTCGTCTCCCCACCACGTGCGAAAAGAAAAGGCACGGGCCCACCCCCGCCCATCTTATCCTTCTTCACCCACACCATCGTGTCATAAAAATGAGTGCCCCAGAAAAACGTGTCCCTCCTCCTGTCAAAAGCTGAAACCTCGGGTCAAACACTGAGACGGAAAGGACGCTGGGGTATTGTTTTGAGCTACACACAGACGCTTTTAAAGAGGATGACAACAACAAACGAGCAAAACCTTACCCCCATCAGGGAGCAGGTGCAAGAATGGAGTGCTGACTGACCCTCCTTCTTTGCTTCCTGGAAGCAGGAGGTCGGTCAACCAACCAACCAACCACCCTCCCCCCCACACACACACCCCGAGGAAGATGTCCTCTCTATCCCAGGAGGAGAGTGACGTTCTTATCTTATTGGCAAGGTCGGGAAGTTGAGGATGAGAGAATTCTGTACAAACGGACCTCTCGTTAACGATGTTTACTCTTCCAATCCACGAGCATGGAATATCTTTCCATCTCTTTCTTCTTCGATTTCTCTCAGTAACGTCTTATAGTTTTCAGCGTATAGGTCTTTCACCTCCTCGGTAAAGTCTGTTCCTTGCTATTTTCTTCTTTGTGCGGTGATTGTAAATGGGAGTGTATTCTCAACTTCACTTTCCACTAGTTTGTCGTTAGTGTGTCGAAATGTAACTGATTTCTGTCTGTTGATTTGTATCTTGCAACTCGACTGTATTTGTTGATTATTTCCAGGAGGTTTTCGGTGGATTCCTGAGGGTTTTCTATATAGAGAATCGTGTCACCCGCCAATAGTGAGAGTTTCACTTCTGCCTGTCCGACTTGGATCCCTTTTATTTCCTTTTCTTGCCTCATCGATCTGGCTCAGACTTCCAGGAGTATGCCGAATAAGAGTGGTGAGAGCTGGCATCCTTGTCTTGTTCACGTTCTCAGAGGAATGGCTTTCAGTTTTTCTCCGTTGAGTATGAGGTTGGGCTGTGGGTTTGCCATGTGTGGCCTTCATTCTGTTGAGGTACTTTCCTTCCATGCCCATTTTCTCGAGAGTTTCTATCATAAATGGATGTTGGATCTTGTCCAATGCTTCCTCTGCCTCTATTGAGATGGTCACGTGGTTTTTATTCCTCATTTTGTTAACGTGGTGTGTTCACCTTGATTGATTTGTGGACGTGGAACCATCCCCACATGCCTGGAATAAATCCCGCTGGGTCGTGGTGGATGATCCTTGGGATGTGTTGTATTCGAGTCGTTAATATTTCCCTGAGGATTTTTGCATCGATGTTCATCAGTGATATTGGCCTGTATTTTTCTTGTTCTATGCTGTCCTTGTCCGGTTCGGATGTCAGAGTAATATTGGCCTCGTAGAATGAGTTAGGAAGCTTCCCCTCCTCTTTAATTTTTTGGAAGAATTTGAGAAGGGCAGATATTGAGTCTTATTTGGATGTTTGGTAGAACTCACCAGGGGAGCTGTCTTGCTCTGGACTTTTCTTTTCTGAGAGGTTTTTGATTACCGTTTCAATCTCTTTACTTGTGATTGGTCTATTCAGATTCTCTCTTCTTCTTCTTCTTCTTCTTCTTCTTCTTCTTCTTCTTCTTCTTCTTCTTCTTCTTCTTCTTCTTCTTCTTCTTCGTCTTCTCCTCCTCCTCCTCCTCCTCCTCCTCCTCCTCCTCCTCCTTCTTCTGGAGGAAGATTGGCCCTGCGATAACATCTGTTGCCAATCTTCCTCTTTTTTCTCCCCAAAGCCCCACTACATAGCTCTGTATCATAGTTGTAGAGTTGTAGCTCTTCTATGTGGGACGCCACCTCAGCATGGCTTCATGAGCGGTGAGTAGGTCCACACCCAGGATCCGAACCAGGGAACCTGGGCCACCACAGCGGAATGGGTGAACTTAACCGCTACGTCACCGGGCGGGCCCTCTCTCTTTCTTCTTGATTCAGTTTTGGGAGGTCGCAGGATTCTAAGAACTTATCCATTTCTTCTAGGTTATCATCCTGTCTGTGGGCGTATAGCTTTTCATAACAGTCTCTTATAATCCTTTGCATTCCTGTGGTGTCTGTTGTAACTTCTCTTCTTTCCTTTCTGATTTTATCTATTTCAGTCTTCTCTCTTTTTTTCTCAGTGATTCTGGCTGAGGGTTTGCCCATTTTGTTTATCTTCTCAAAGAACTGGATCTTAGTTTCCTTTCTATTTTATGTATGTATTTTTTTAGTCTCTATTTCATTAATGTCTGCTGTGATTTTTATTATTTCCTTCCTTCTACTGACTTTGGGCTTTGTTTGGTCTTTTTCTAGTTCCTTTAGGTATAGGGCAAGCTTGTTTATTTGAGATTTTTCTTGTTTGTTGAGGTAGGCCTGTTTTTCTATTCATTTCCCTCTTAGCGCTGCTTTTGCTGCAGCCCATAAGTTTTGGTATGTTGTGTTTTCATTTTGATTTGTCTCTAGGTATATTTTTTTAACTCTAGTGAGGGATTACTATTTTTTTTTGGGGGGGGCCTGGGAAACATTTGCCCTGAGCTAACATCTGTTGCTCATCTTCCTCTTTTTATTTACTTCCTCCCCAAAGCCCTGATACATAGTTGTCTATTCTAGTTGTAAGTCCTTCTAGTTCTTCTACGAGAGCCACCACCACGGCATGACTACTGACCAAGGAGTGGCGTGGTTCCACGCCTGGGAACCGAACCTGGGTTGCCGAAGTGGAGTGCACCAAACTGTAACCCCTAGGCCGTCATGGCTGGCCCAACGTTTTCTGATTTCTCCTGTGATTTCCTCATTGATCCAACAGTTGTTCAGTAGCCCGTTGTTTAGTTTCCACATGTTTGTGACACATATTGAGGCCCTGAGCTAACATCTATTAACAATCTTCCTCCTATTTTCCTTTCTTTTCTCCCCAAAGCCCCAGTAGATAGTTGTATGTCATACTTGTCCATTCTTCTAGTGACTCTATGTGGGATGCCACCTCAGCACGGCTTTAAGAGTGGTGTGTGTGTCTGAGCCCGGGATCCGAACCAGTGAACCCTGGGCCACTGAGGTGGAGCATGCGAACTTAACTGCTACGTCACTGGGCGGTCCCCTAAAAATTCTAATTAATGTATGTGATTAGGGGGCCGGCCCTGTGGCGTAGCGGTTAAGTGCTCCCGCTCCGCTGCTGGCGGCCCGGGTTCAGATCCCAGGCCATGCTGTGGCGGCATCCCACATAAAGTGGAGGAAGATGGGCACGGATGTTAGCTCAGGGCCAGTCTTCCTCAGCAAAAAGAGGAGGATTGGCATGGATGTTAGCTCAGGGCTGATCTTCCTCACACACACACAAAAATATGTATATGTGACTAAAGCTACTAAAAATTAATAAGGGAAACACCTTCATATTCAAGGAAAAGGAAGAAGGGTGTTTTCAGTAAAGACGGTATAAAAAGTAAAGTTTTTTTTAAAAATAACTTTATTTATTTTTCCCCCAAAGCCCCAGTGGATAGTTGTATGTCATAGCTGCACGTCCTTCTAGTTGCCGTACGTGGGATGCGGCCCCAGCATGGCCGGAGAAGCGGTGCGTCGGTGCGCGCCCGGGATCCGAACCCGGGCCGCCAGTAGCGGAGCGCGCACACTTAACCGCTAAGCCACGAGGCCCGCCCGGTCAAGGGTCTTTTGTGTGTTTGCTTGCTTGCCTGTGGATGTTCAGTCGCCCTACTCCCATTTGATGGAGAGGCCATCTTTTTACTCCCGTGGGTTGCTTTTGCATGATGGCCAAAATTCAGTTTTGGCAGGTTTGGCCGGTTCTGTGAAACAATTAATGTTATTATTTTTAACCGGCAAAAGATCTACAACTTTCTTCGTGAAACAATTAATGTTATTATTTTTAACCGGCAAAAGATCTACAACTTTCTTCGTGAAACAATTAATGTTATTATTTTTAACCGGCAAAAGATCTACACCTTTCTTCGTTTTCTAGTTTCAGGGAACAGTTCAACAGGTATCTCATCTCAAACACACGCACGTGCAGACGCACACACACACACTCGCAGCGTGGCCTTGTACGGACGTACTGGAACCTGATCTGTTGAGCGGATGGCTGTGAAGTCTCTTCCCCCACCCCCCACCACTTTCTGTGGGTCTGCTCGCTTGTCACGACGGTAAGGACCGCTGACATCGATGTTCTGGTCGCCACTGGTGCATTTGCACCCACGCTCCCCAGCCCCGCGCGCTGTCTCGGGACTGTGTCGCGGCCCGCGCGGAGGGAGACACGTTCGTGTCTCTTCAACCTCCGTGCGGTCAGGCGTCGCCGTCGTTTCCCCGGCGGCCTCTGGGCTTTGCCTGCCTGCCTTGGGAAGCCGTCGCGGGTTGGAAGTGACGGGATGCGGACAGTTGCTCCGTCGTTCCCCTGTCGTCGTCGTCCTCTGACGACTCGCCCGGTTTCGTTTTGGCGGTGCCCCGCCCGCCGCGTTTCCCTGAGTCCTCCCGGGAGCCCGGGAAGCGCCCGGGAAGCGCTCGGGGCCACCCCGGGAAGCCAGCCGGTGCCGGCAGTCCCGGCGCCCCTGCTGGCGTCTCTGAGGGAATGTTCCCCGTCCCCTCACGGGCGAGCGCCCGAAACACACACGTTTTCCGAGTCCCTCTCCGGCGGCCGGGGTCGCGCCGTGCCGGCTGGGAGCCCCGAGGCGGATGCCCCCTGGCCGCGCCGGGCCGGGAGATGGGACCCGGGGTGGGTCGGGACGGGGTCGGGCCGCCAGGCGGCCCGGCTGCGCGCCCCGGCCGGCCAGGGATCCGGATCCGTCCCGCTGACGTTCGCGCCGGTTGTCCGGTGCCACCTGGCGGCCGCTTTTATATCGTTTCTGTCCTCCGGAGCTCCGGCGACCTCGGCAAGGGAGGTGACTTGGCCGCGGTGACCGAGGCGGAGTTCCGGGAGGCCGGTGGCAGTGGCGGGATCGGTCCCGGTCGTGCCGGGGCGCGGGCGCGTCGTCCGCCGGGCGGAGATTGGACGTGCAGGAGAGTGTGGGGAGGTGGCTGTCGCCGCGCTCCTCGAGGCCGGCGGGTGTGCGGGGCCGCCCGGACGGGTCGACCAGCAGACGCCGGTGCCACTGCGACCCTCGGGGACCGACCGGGGCCGGCGAGGTGGGGGGGCTTCCCGAGCCCGGCTGGCGTCCCCCGTGCGGCCCGGGTCGTCGGGCCCTCCGTGTCACCGGTTTCTTGCTCGCGCGCCGCTCCGGAGGTCGGGGACCGGCCCGGGCCTTGCGGGGAGGCCCGTGGAGGGCGAGACGGCGGCGGCTCGGCCGCGGGCACGGGTGGCTCCGGGTCGTCGGACTCGACTTTTCTCACCGCGTTTTCCGAGTCCCGCTCTGGCGGTGGGGACCGACCGGCCCGGGCCGTCCGTGGTGGCGGCCCGGTCGTCGGAGGCGACTCCGAGGGATGTTTGTCAAGTCCCACTCCGGAGGAGAGCGCGGACCGGCCCCCGCCCTCGAGGGTGGGCCGGGGAGAGGGCGTCCCCGTCCCGGACACGTGACCGCGTGGGTCCGGGTCGTCGCGCTGGATTTCTATCGCCAAGTTTTCCGAAAGCCTCTGGGTCCGGAGGTGGGGACCGGCTCGAGAGGCAGGTGGAGCCCCGGGTGGGGTAGGGGGGCACGTGGACGGACGCCGGCCTGCCCGTGTGGGGCCCGGTCGCCTGGGGCGCCTCTGAGGAATCTTTTTTTTTCCCCAAGTCCTGCCCCGGAGAGGAGGATGGACCGGCCGCCTGCCCTCGAGGGCGAGACGGCGAGGGTGTACCCGGCCGGGCGCGGGTCCCGCGTGCCCCCGCGCCCCCTCTGCCGCCGCACTTCCGGGGTCGACCAGATGGTCGCGGGGGCTCCGGGGCTGGTGGCGATGGGGTGGTGCCGGGGGCCTGGTGACCGGGCCCGTGATCCAAGGGGTGCCGCCGTGATCCGTGGGTGGGCCCCGTCGCCTGGTGCGGCCATTCTTTCGCCCGAAATGGTCGTTTTTCGCTGCCAGATAGGTGCTGACACGCTGTCTCCGGACGTTTGTCGCCTGGGAGTCGTTGGGCCTCTGGACGCGCGTGGCGGGGCTCCGGGCTGTGACCGTGGGGTGGAGGCCCGGTTCTGCCCCTGCCACTTGAGCCCGCCCGCCTGGGCTGGGCCTGCGCGCCGGCTCCTGTGCGTCCCAGGTGTCCCGATCCGCGGTGCCGCCTCCGGTCTCCAGCACCCGAGGGCGGCGGGGGAGGTGGCGCGGGTCCTCTACCCGGTGCGCTCCCCGCCGCAGGCAACCCCGGTGCGGTCGCGACTACCCCACGCCTCGGGCTCCCGCGCCACCGCGTGTCAGGCGTTCACCTCCTGGGGTCGTGGCCCGCTGCTGCACGACTCGGGGGTGGGGGGGAAGCGGTGAGGCTGAGGCAGTCTCTCCCTCGGTGACTGCCGCTGTTCTTGTCGTTGTCTCCGTGAGGCGTGTCGCGCCGTGGTGATCGATGTGGTGATGTGGCGCTCTCCTGGGCCGGGCCTAAGCCGTGCCAGGCGAGGGACGGGCGTTTGTGTCAAACGGGCCCGCTCTTCTCGCTCTGCCCACGGGCCCCTCGCCTCTCCTCCCCGCCCGTCGGTGGTGTGTGGAAGGCAGGGGTGCGGAACCCGGCCCGACCTCGCTCTCCCGCCCTCTGCCTTGTGGCGTCGGTGGGGCCGAGGTCTTTGTGACGCAGTGGACACTCCGTGTGGCCTCTCGGCCGCGTCTGGCGAGTGGGCCTCCCCGAGGTGGGGTGGGCCGTGCCGCCGCCGCACCACACGCTCCCCCGGGTGTGTGGGTGTGTGTCGCCCGGTCCTTGGTGGTGCCCCTGGAGCGCTCCAGGTCGTCCGTCAGGTGCCTGAGGCCGAGCGGTGGTGTCGTTTCCCGCTTCCAGCGACCCCTTCGGGTCACCGCTACGATGGTGTGTCTGAGGCGAGACGGGGGTCCAGTCGGTAGGGGAGGCATGCCCGTTTCCCCTCGCGGGGGCGGGTGCCTCGTCGTCCCACCGGCCTGCGGCGTGGAGACTGACTGGCTGGGTGCACGCCGTGTGTCCTCCGTCGCTGGGGCTGGCACGCGGGTGCGTTGAGCGATCTCGGCGGGCCGAGCCAGCGGCATGGCGCTGGCTGTCTTTCGAGGGGTGCCGGTTACCTGGCACCTCCTTTGGGCTCTCTGCTTCTTTGTCGGTTTCACCTGACGGAAGCTCTGAGTTCCAGGCGTCGCGGGTGCCCCGTAAAGCTTCGATGAGCCCCGTGATGTCAGACGAGAGGAGGAGCCCGTGGAAGCGCGGGCTCGTGGCCCTGACCGCGAAACGCTCGGATTTGCCCCGTGCTTACCCATACCGCAGACCCCCGCATAGCCCCGGCACCCAGGAGTGCCCTCGCGGTCCCGACGGGGGACGATGGGTGGGTGCGACGCGCCCTCGGCGAGAAAGCCTTCTCTAGCGATCCGAGAGGGTGCCTTTGGGGTTCCCGGATCCCCCAGCTGCCGCCCCTCCTTCTCCGCGCGTGGTAGCCGGTGGTGTGACCACCGTTTGCGTGTGGGCAGAGCCGCCCTTTGCCTACCGTGGCCGGCGCCTCCCCTCACCGAGTCGGGGGAGGGTCCCGCCCGGCCCGGCCGGCGTCCGGCGTCCGGCGCGGGGCCGCGCGTGCGCGTGGGCGTGCGCGCGGCCCGCCCGCCGCGTGCCCGGGGTGTGGGGCAAGAGCCCCGTCCGGGCGCCGCCCGCTCTCCCGCGGGGAGCGGCTAGCTCTCCGCCCGCTCCCGTGACGAGCCGCAGCCGGTGGTGGTGTGCGGGCACGGTCCGGGGTGCCGCGCCCCGGGCGTGTGTTCCCTCGGGGGCGCGAGCCCCGGAGCGGGCCAGGCGGATGGACGGGGTGGGCGGAAGGGACGGCTCCCGCGGTGGGGGCGTCTCGCAGAGGCCCCGGCGGTGGGGTCGAGCCGAGGGAGGCGCAAGGGTGGCCG
>NW_026691192.1:90000-115000 GCF_020826845.1 Diceros bicornis minor | reverse complement strand
GGGCGGGAATCGCTCGCGCCGGCTGAAGGGAGCCCAGGCAGGGATGCCTCCGCTGAGATTTCCACGTCGACCGCAGGACCCGGAACCGGCCCGGCCGGCCTGTGGCACGAAGGCGTGTGGAGGACGGCTCCGTCCCCTAGCCGCCAGACGCCCCTGTCCCAGGGACGTTCGGAAGAAAGTTGCCAAGGCCCCTTTCCGGGACCGGGCTGGCCTCTCCCCCTCTGCTCGCCTCGGGCCGAGAAACGAGACCCGAGGGGGATCGGGACCCGGCCAAGCACCTGGCCGGCCGGCGCTGCAGCCTCCCTGCTCCGCGATCCTGAGCCGTCCCGCTGACGATGAGGCTGCTTGTCGGGCGCCACCTGCCTGGCGGCCGCTTATATAGCGCTCCAAGAGGTCGACCAGATAGCCGGCTTGGGCCGGTCGGGGCCGGCAAGGGGGAAGACAGGAGAGAGGATGGCCGGCGGGGTGGGGGTGAGCGCTGGGAGTGAGGTGTGGGAAGCACTCCGGCGGGCAGTCGGAGGTGCAGGGTTGTCATGGTGGTTCCGACAATAATTTTTATCATTGACAAAGATTGCCGCATGCCACTAGACAAGGCCTGGAGAGAGAAATTGGTAACATACAGAAAAATGTAGGGCGCGGACACTTGGTAGCGTCGGCGTATGTCTCTAAATGGAGCTATCACAATGGCTGTCCTTTCCTTGGGCGGGCCCCGTGGCTCAGCGGTGAAGTGCGCGCGCTACGATGCTGGCCGCCAGGTTTCGGATCGCCGGCGCGCACCGACGCACCGCTTCTCCGGCCACGCTGAGGCCGCGTCCCACGTACAGCAACTAGAAGGATGTGCAACTAGGACGTACAGCTATCTACTGGGGCTTTGGGGGAAATAAATAAATAAACAAACAAACAAATAAATAAGTAAATAAATAAATAAATAAATAAATAAGTAAATAAATAAATAAATAAAAAAAAAGGTAAGTAAGTAAGTAAGTAAGTAAGTAAAAAATGTCAAAACAGAAAAAAACAATTACTGTCCTTACTTTGTATTCAGAGAGCTAGAGCGAGGAGGGGGGAGGGAACGGAGCAGGAGGAAAGAAGGGAGGCTGGCAGGGACGGAGGCAGGCAGGCAGCACAATCGAGTTTCTCTTTCCACAAAAGGCGTCCGGCGGAAAACTCACAGGAGGAGGGCTTTCGGGCTGCAAAGCCCAAAGCACACCTCCGCGGCGATGGGCCCAAAACGCTCAGAGATTCAGGGTCACCACTCAACTGACGGCTGTCCTCATTTGGGCCCCTGACTTAGGACCTCTCCCTCCCACCCAACTTGGGAGCAAAGAGGAAAGCAAATCTGCTTCCCCCCCCCCCCCCCCCCGGTTCCATAGGACGCCCTTCTTCTAGTCAGCCCGCCTCCAGCTTTTCCACACGCCAAACACCTCTCGTCGGGATGGGCCTTCCTTTTTTTGCCACCATCCGGCTTTCCCACTCCTCTGCCAAATGCAAGTGGTGGAGGTGGAGGTGGAGGTGGAGGCCCACCGACCCTCTTGCTTGTTGGGAAGTGGTTCTCGTTCTCCTATGTGGGTGATCTTGATCTACACAGACGTTATTAGCTTGGGGAACGGGTAAGAGCACTCAGATGAATGTCTGTGCCCAGTGTCGATAACGAACTAGCTGTCTCCGTCTCCGTCTGTCTGTCTCTTCCCTTTATGTGTGTATGTGATAAAGGTAGGGAGACCCACCGACAAGCCGACTACCTGCAGACCGACCCACCTACCTAATTTTCATCACTCTGAAAATTGAGGTCACGTCCTGTAAAATCAAGCCTTTAAAAAGTGCACCAGCCGGTGGGCCTTGGGAGTCTATTCACACAGTTGGCACAGCCGTCACCAATATGTATTTATTTCCAGGACATTCGCATCACCTCAAAATTAACAACGCCCCCTCCCCCCCCCCCCCCCACACACACCCCGGGGAAAGACCAATCAGATTAACGGCAGGGTGCTTTTTTCAACAGGCAGGCCCGAGTCATCCCTTTAGAATGTTTCCGAGTCCCGTTCCGTTCTCGGACGCAGCACTTTCGGCCCTCAAGGAAGCAGACGGTGGGGGTGGAGGTGAAGGTGGACTGGGGGGCGTGTGTGGCATGTCCGTCCTTCTGCCACTGCAGAAATTATTTCGAAAGGAGGGAGGGACGGTTGGTGTAGGTGGACCGTACTGGGTGACGGTGGTTTGGGAGCTTTCCCTAGAATGAGGAGAGAGCAGTCTTCCCTGTGAAGTCAGGGAGCCGGAATAGGTTGCCCCCACATCGACCCGCTCTGGCACATGGGTTCTTTGGAATTCGAGGCCCTGGCCTTGAGAAACAGCGGGCGCGAGAAGGGCACGGGACCTCTCCCTTGTCGTCCTGACCTGAAATCGGGAGATGAAGCTCCCACGGGAAAGGTGCCCTCCCTGAACCAGGAGGACGCTTGTCAGCCCAGACGCTAGCCCGGAGGACTCTGTTTCAAACAAAACCTTGACTCCTCCCATCTCTTGATTGACCTTCCCACAGGTGGCTGGCCTCGGAAGCCTAGAGCCGCTTTCCTTTCTCCTGTCATTTCGCTACAACTGGATTGTCCGTGGTGTGACGTGCTCTAGGAGCTGGAATTCAGTCAGAGCCGCCACTTCGAGTGACTTCCGCTTTAGGCTTCTCCCCGAGTGACGTGCCCTTGCACGCGTTCCTAATCTCTCTGTCGTTCTCTTCTGGATCTGTCTTTTTGTTACCGGGCCGGGGTGGGCTCAGCCAAGGACTCAGAAGGGGGATAGCGGCGGGAACATCGTTTCTCCTCCCCTATGCCTGCTGAACGCAGGCTTACACACCGGAAACTCCCCCACCCTCACCCCTCAGTGGGATGCTGTACATCCTTCGGGTCACACACAGTCTGCATGCGTGGGCACCGACAGAAAGATTTGGCAACAGCCTTAGCTGCTCTGCGCTGGTTCCAAGTGCCGCCCCGCCTCCCCCCCACGGCGCGCCCTGCCCCCCCCACCACCACCACCACCACCAAGAGAGAGAAGTGAAGTGACTCCGGGAGAAAGCCGATTCAGAAATTACACATAATTCAGCTGGTACTTGCTGTGAAAGGGGGACAGGGTATGCTTTGAAACGCTGAAATTCTCCCTGCCTTTCCTTGACGGGAATGACAGCGCCTACAACCTGCTGTCATTGGCGAGTTTTAGTCACCTCGAGAGGAAGGACCGATTTCAAATGGCTGAACCCTGGTGGGTCACGGTGCAGGTGACGTGACCCTCTCTGACAGACGCAGGCGATCCCCTGCTCCGGGTCAAGGAGAGAGGGTGTTTATTGTTCTGTTCTTTAAAATGGTGCTTCAAGATGGACAGCACTTACAACCTAGCCTTTTCACCCTTCATAATCGTACGGCAGTGGCACGAGGTACGTTCACATCCTCCTCGTCGAGTTCACTGTTCCAGGGTTATTTGATTTTTAAAGTCAAATCTCGGGATCACGACTTGGAGTCACCGTTCGCCCACTGAGAGAGAGCCCCTCCCCCCCCCCCCCGTTCACTCGGAGGTGCTGTCGGTGGGGGTTCCTTCATGTTTGTCCATCATCCTTCCTCTTCTTAAGGGTGAGGAGGCGATGCGTGAAATCGCCAGTGGGTATGCGGCACGAGACTGAGGACTTCCCGCGGGAAGCAGGTGGGAGAGGGAGGACAGACCGATCCAGCGGACTTGAAGACGAATGATCAAAACCTGCACCTAGAGCAGAGCGTCGCCAGTTAGGAGTTTGCTTGCTGGGCCCGTAACCCAGGGTGGATGAGTCAAACCATCCCCTGCCAGGCCTCTCCCGGCCCTCGGGACTCCAAGCCCGCGTTTGTCCCGTGAACTCCGACACACCGAGATTATCTGTTTGGTGTCCCCCTTTGATTCGGCTCCCCATCCCGCCCCCGCCCCGTGCCACGCGCCACGCAGTGAGGAAGACGTAAACCGGGACGTCAGTCCCCACAGCCCTGATTCTCAAGTGGTTTAGCGGGTTAGGGAAAGCGGGGGCGGGGGGGGTGCTCTTTCTGTCCCAGAGGAGTCGCGCTTCTCAGACATCCATGCTCCCTCCCTCTCTCCCTGCAGTTTGGAAGCTGCAGCCTAAGGGTGGGGGAGTTGAAGAGAGCCATTCAGTGGAGAGACGCCCGAGGCGAAGTGAAAGGCTCCGACTTGACCGCAGAGCTTTCTGCATTTCAATGAAACCATTCCGTGAGGCCCATTGGAGTGAATGGGCCTGACCTCCCTTCCCCCCCCCCCCTGGCTGGCGAGTCCCACCCACTTGGCAACGGAAGGCTAGGGGTTTCATCCTCCGTGGTGAACCCGGGCCCCTCGTCCGAAGGAAAATCCCGCATGGGCGTGGGTACAGCCGAGTTGGTATCTCGGGCAAAGCCGTCAGGGTGGCGAGATGATGGTGGATGAGAGGAGACTTGTTCCGGGGCCGCCCTCCCCTGTGGGTGCGAGTGGGGCTGGGGGCGGGACCCGGACCGTGGGAGAGTGCAGGACGGGAGCAGCTGCCCGCCTGCCCGCCTTCGGGCTGAGAGCAGCACACAGGGCACGCTGGCTCCCGCAACTTCATTTGTTCTGGGAACCTTCTGTGGTTACCCGTGAGGCGCCAGTTGCTCTGAGGAACAAAGCTCAACTCCTCTCTCTGCTTCTTTCCCAAGAGGCCTGAGTCTCAGCGACTACAGATTCTTCTGATTGCTCGCTAAATGGACCCACGCGCACCCTCCCGTCCTGCCGGACCGGACCCTTCTACAAAAATCTCCACTTGGGGAGTTTTCTCGCCTCACCCAGAGCAGACACACCACCCCCACCCCCACCCCCACCACCCCTCTCCCTCCTTGCCGCTCCCCCGCCTCAATAGCTAACACACACGAAACAAAACTCCAGCTGGTCAGGGCCGGCCCCGTGGCTTAGCGGTTATGTGCGCGCGCTCCGCTGCTGGCGGCCCCGGTTCGGATCCCGGGCGCGCGCCGACGCACCGCTTCTCCGGCCACGCTGAGGCCGTGTCCCATGTCGGGGGAAGAGGGAGAATCTCCCTCTGCCCTTTCCCTTAAGGTTCTTATGGCTGGCCAAATAATCGACGAGACAGGTTAGCAGGAGAAAATAATACCAAGTTTAAGAACATGTATACATGGGAGAAACTCAGAAATGAGCAACTCGTCCCTCTGTCTAAGCTGCTTGCCTAAGTATTGCAGCTAAAGGCGAGGAGCGTGTTGGGGGTGGGTAGTGGCCTGGGACTTCAGAGGGCAGGAGGACCATTCTTTTCGGGGTCAGCTGTAGAGAATGTGGTCAGGGAGAGTTAGAGTTTTGGGATAAAAGGGGCTTGGTGCCCCTCCCATTGTAACATCTATTTTACATGATCATTACAGCCATCATGATAGAAGATCTGTTCCAGGAAGGAGCCACCATGTCGAATTCTTTAGGCAGTTAGTGGGGGAGGTCAAATGTCCCTCAGAGAAAACAATCAAGGTAAAGAGATATATTTCAGGGTGGCCAAATCTTGATCTCCCACAGTCCCGCCTCTGAAACTAAAAGTTTCACAGTCCTTTTGAAACTTACAGAAGTTTCATAGTCCAGAAGCTGAGTTGGTAGATTGTTTCATCTCACTGAACACGTTTCTTAGTCCTGATAATAGGTCGGTTCAATTAAGTTCATTTCAGAAGGTGGTGATGCAGGTGGGCTCTCGAGGTGACGCCTATATTGTGGAAGCAAGCAATCAAGTATTTAATAGAAGCATTTCTATGGAAACAAAAGAGAAACAAGGTTAATGGTTGGAGCCGATTGGAAACGTGTTTTTGAGTTCGGAGGACAGCCAGTGAAGAAGCATTTCAGATGTCAGCGTCCAAGTATCTTTTGCAGTTTAAAATGTCTCTGATGGTGTCGTCAGGTCATCTCTTAAGTTTATATCAAGTCCAGTCCATCGGCTTCAGTTTGTAAGTCTTCAGGAAAAAGGGCAGGTTTAGTTTTCAGCGATTTCCAATGAAAATGATGGAAAAAAAATCAAAAACGTTAGTTTGGACATCTGTCGCCAGATGTTTCAGGAGACTAGAAGAAATCAGGATCCAGTCCAGTCAACAGATATAAGACAAAAACCTCAAAAGACAACAAAACTAGGATCTAATATCCGCAAATTTATACTGAAATAGTTTTTACCGAAATATAATTTTTCTCTCTAAAATCACCCTCATTTTTATTAAGATAGCAAAATTAAAACTAGTTTGCAAAATAAGTCTAGTTCCAATAGAGTTGGCCCAATTATTTACATAAGTACAGCAAGAATAGCAGTTGATCACATAGGCTCTTTTAAATCTGCTTTGCTGGAACTTTTGATAAGGAATCTCACATTGAACTTTAAAGGTCTCTCGAGGCCAGGAAAGCAAAGCCAAGGATTTTGTCATCAGACTTTGTCTGCAATACCCATAGATTTGGGTGAATTCCTCTCTTCTGAGGTTCCCCCCAAATATTTCGAGGTTCCTTGTACCTGCCAGATAAGTGACATTCTTGACTTATCCTGGTAAGTGCTGCTTGGAACATAAGGTACCAGGCCAATATTTCCATGTGGCTTTATTCCATAAAGTCAAATCTTCATTCCTCAGAAGCTGCAGGGTGATATCGCAAATATGATGTTCCAGTTACAACCTTGGTAACATAACCAGTGTTTCCAATTGTGTCCTGTGATAAGGAGAACAGATTCTTATTGAACTTATGCAAGTAACTATATTGCCATGAAAACAACAATACTCACTCACTAAGAGTTTCCAAATTTGAGGGATCAGATAGAGAGAAAAAGATAAATATTTCAATTTTACTGACAAAAATATCATTTACCAAATTGCTATAAATCATAGCTAGCTCAGGAGAAAAGAGAAAAAGTTTTCCTTAAATCTGAAAAAACAAAACATTGAAAATTCAGCAACACTTCAAATGAAAAATCATAGAAATTATAATTATCCTTATCAGTTGATTCAGTCCTGTGTAATCCATTCTTGATCCCAACCTTTTTGTTAGCAGCTTCATGAAGTCGGTTTCTCCATCAGATTTCTGTAATTTCTTACCACGTTCATTTTCGTGATCAGAAAGTTTGTCAGAAACCTGTATTCCAGTGTAAATATCAGAGTCCTTTCCATGAATTTTTCTGAAGTTGAAACATATTTTGCAAAAGCATTAGAGCAAAGAAATAAGTCTGTAAACAACAAGACCTCAAAATGGCAATTGACAAAGAAATTTGGTTAATTTTGTGACATACAACACTTTAAAATAATAATAACCAGAATTATGACTGATAATCAGGACAGATCAGCATTTCAGTAACGTTATACAATTTTAAAACACCTATATGAATAACATTTACCCACATAATAGCACCTGAGCAGGCTTATCGTCACTTGTCTGACAATGCTTTCCATGTAATTTAACATACTGAATAAGCCTAATAAGTTTAGTATCTTCCTCCTTATAGGAAGAGAGCAAATGTCTTTGAGAAGTTCCAGGGCCCTTTGAAAATTCTCAAAGTAAAAAAAAAAAAAAAGGTAAAGAGATATATTTCAGGGTGGCCAAATCTTGATCTCCCACACCCACATAGAGCAACTGGAGGGATGTGCAACTGTGACATACAGCCATCTACTGGGGCTCTGGGGAAAAAGAAGAGGAGGATTGGCAATATAGATGTTAGCTCAGAGCCGGTCTTCCTCAGCAAAGAGAGGAGGATTAGCGTGGATGTTAGCTCAGGGCTGATCTTCCTCACACGCACACACACACGCACACACACACGCACGCACACACACACACACACACACACACACACACACAACATCCAGCCGGTCTCCTTCTACCTCATCCACTTGAGAAGAGTCGCTCTCCTCTAAAGACCTTATCCTCAATGACTTACTGCTGCCTCCCTTTCCCTGGCACAATTCTCTCCCTGGATGTGCCCCATCTTAGACTCGCACAGCACTTGCAGGTCCAGTTCCTTCCCCAGGTTTGGGAAGTTCTCAGCAATCATTTCTTTGAAGAAGCTCTCTGCTCCTTTCTCCCTGTCTTCTCCTCCCTCTGGGAGATTATAAGCCTTATGTTACTTTTCCTAATCGAGCTGGATATTTCTCAAAGAATTTCGTGGTTTTTTAAAAATCTTAGTTCTCTCTCCTCCTCTACCTGGAGCATTTCTAGGCTTCTATCGTAGACCTCACTAATTCTCTCCTCCATAGGGTCTGCTCTTTTTTTTTTTTTTTTAATGCCTTTAACCTTATTTTTTAATCTCACTATTTGTGTCCTTCATATCTAGAGTTTCTGTTTGGTTTTTCTATTAGAGCTCCAATCTCTTTGTTGAAGTATTCCTTCTGTTCGTTAATTTTATTCTTGAGCTCCTCGAACTGTCCTTCTGTCTGAGTTTTTATGTAACTCGTTGAGTTTCTCTATGACAGTTGTTTCTCTGTGTGTGTGTGTGTGTGTGTGTGTGTGTGTGTGTGTGTGTGTGTGAGGAAGATCGGCACTGAGCTGACATTCATGCCAATCCTCCTCTTTTTTTTTGTTCTGAGGAAGACCGGCCCTGAGCTGACATCTGTTGCCAATCCTCCTCCTTTTTCCCCCCCCTTTTTCTCCCCAAATCCCCAGGACGCAGTTGTGTGTCATAGTTGCACACCCTTCTAGTTGCTGTATGTGGGACGCCGCCTCAGCATGGCTGGACAGGCGATGCGTCGGTACGCGCCCGGACCCGAACCCGGGCCGCCGGTAGCGGAGCGCATGCACTTCACCGCTAAGCCACGGGGCCGCCCCCTAGGGCAGCTGTCTTGAGTTCTCTGTCAGATGGTCATCGTCTGTGACTTCGGGTTTGGTTTCTGGAGAGTTGTCATTTTCCTTCTGTTCTGCTGTGTTACTGTACTGTCGATCTTCATGCTGTTTGATGAATGGATCCTCTGCTGGGGCACATTTGTGGTAGTCACGGCCTTCTCTTATTTGGGTCAGGCTTCAGTTACTTTGGTTCTGATTGCCCGGGTCTTGTGTTCCTCCACTGGCTCTCCGTGGGCTCACACACTGCTGTCCCGTGCACCACCTGCACTGCTGTTCCCAGGTTGTCTTGGGGTGCCGGTTGCACTGCTGCCAGGGGTGCTGGGTTCACAGGTGTGCCGTCACTGGTGGGAGCCCAGGGACCCAGGGACTCATATGCGGCCCCCCCGGCTGGTGAAGCGGGGTTGGGTCACCGCTTCTGCTGTGGCTTCTAATGCTTCTGGCCACAGACTCCACCTGCCACGGCGGGGGCGGGGGTGACAGGGGGCTGTTTTTTCTGTTCCTGCCCCATCTGCTCACAGTTGTGCCGGTCGGGCCACTCCAAGTTCATGCGGGCAGGACTGCCACCGCTCGGTGGGTGCTCTCACAGGCCAGGCATCTGCCACTCCGTGAGTGTTTGCACGCAGGCTGGGCTGCCCCTGCCTCCACTCACAGTCACGCTGGCTGCAGCTTGAGGACCCATGTCCTGCATCGTCGCCACCGTCAGGAGGAAGGGGCCGCTTCCCTAGTTCCAGGGCTTCCCGAGGGTCCGGTCCACCCACCTTCAGATGTATAGCTGTGTGGGGGATCAGACTGGGCCAACCCAAAATGTGTCTCTTTGGCTTGATTGTTTTTAAGAACAAAAGACTCTGAAAGGAACTCTGACCTCCCCCCAACTGCCTAAAAGAATTTAAAATAGAAGGGGCTATTCCAGGGATGGACTAATGCCATCACATAACTTTAATGTCATGTAAAACATGTGTCTCAGCTCACCTTGTCTGTAGTTGGCCCATTTACGTTTCCAACGCCGTGTAAATTGCCTTCCTCCTCTTTGAAATCCCAAACCACTACCCCCAAGGTCCTCCTCTGTCTAAAAAGCTAAAGCTGAAGATAATATTTAAACTGGCAGCTCGGCCGTGTTGGTGAGTTGTTCCCTTTTCCTGAGTCTCTCCCGTGTATACACGTTCTAAAGCTTTGTTTGATTTTCTCCTGTTACTCCATCTCGTGTCGATTTAATTTGTAGCCCAGCCAGAAGGACCTAAAGACGGTAGAGGGTTTGCCTTCCTCCCCTACAGCCGCATGGATCTCTCAGCATCTTGTTGTGCTGTGTAGGGAATCCCTGTGTCGGTCAGTAGACGTCTGTTTGGTTGTACCTTAGAGGGGAGAGGCGAAGGGAACAACTCATGCCACCATGATGCTGACGTCACTCTGATAAACTTTTAGCAGGAGTTACATTTTATGGCATGTGTACTTATTTTGTGTGTGTGTGTGTGTGTGTGTGTGTGAGGAAGATCAGCCCTGAGCTAACATCCATGCTTGTCTTCCTCTTTTTTTTTTTTTTTTTTTTTTTTTTTTACTGAGGAAGACCGGCTCTGAGCTAACATCTAGTGCCAATCCTCCTCCTTTTTTTTTCACCCAAAGCCCCAGTAGATAGTTGTCTGTCACAGCTGCACATCCTTCTAGTTGCTGTATGTGGGACGTGGCCTCAGCGTGGCCGGAGAAGCGGTGCGTCGGTGCGCGCCCGGGATCCGAACCCGGGCCGCCAGCAGCGGAGCGCGCGCACTTAACCGCTAAGCCACGGGGCCGGCCCTGGCATGTGTACTTAAAACAACTTCCAAGATCTCTTTGGTAGCTTGAAACCTGGATGTTTGGCTACGTGAAATTAAGGGATAAAACATTAATTGAAGGGCCAGCCCCGCGGCTTAGCGGTTAAGTGCGCGCGCTCCGCTGCTGGCGGCCCGGGTTCGGATCCCGGGATCGCACCGACGCACCGCTTCTCCGGCCACGCTGAGGCCGGGTCCCACATACAGCAACTAGGAGGATGTGCAGCTATGACAGACAGCTAGCTACTGGGGCGTTGGGGGAAAAATAAATAAGTAAAATCTTTAAAAAAAAACATTAATTGAATAGCTAGATCGTTTCCAAATAGGATAAAATATTAGACCTTAACGACTAAATATAGGTTTATCCACTGTTGGCTTCTGAGGACAGAGAAACTAAAAGATGTTTGGGACTATTAATAAACATGTCTTGTGCTTTATGAAGAGTATGCTATGAAATGACATGTTTCTAAAAATTATAAAGTGTTCATAGGATTTGCCAAGCCACAAAATGCTAACGGACAAAACAGTTCACAGTTGCTTACCTCTTAGTTCTCACTAAAAATTAAGGTTTCTAGGCGTTATAAATTCTTTAATGAAGCCATCAATCAATCGATCAATCAATTAATTAAATTATCTGGGACATCGGCCCTGAGCTAACATCTATTGCCCATCTTCCTCCTTTTTTCCTTTTATTTTTTTCCTCCCCAGAGCCGCAGTAGATCGTTGTATGTCATAGTTGTACGTCCTTCCAGTTGCTCTATGTGAGATGCCGCCTCAGCGTGGCTTGATGAGCTGTGCGTAGGCCCGAGCCCAAGATCTGAACCGGTGGACCCCCGGCAGCTGAGGCGGAGCACGCAAACTTAACCGCTACGCCACTGGGCCGGCCTCTAAAAGTTCTAACTAATATATGTGACTGAAGCTACTAACAATTAATAAGGGAAACGTCTTTGTCTTCATGGAAAGGAAGATGGATGTTTTCAGTGAAGACGGTATAAAAAATAGCCATTCTTGTTTCTTTAAAAAGCCTGTGAAAAGTGTGTGGGGAAAAAACAACTCTGAGGAAAAAGTTTTGTGTGTGGTCAAGTTGGTTAAGATGGAGATGGATTTGATTCGGTAACTGAGTTTTAGTATCAGAAGTAAGCTGGTGCAAAATTAGAATTTGGTTTCCTCTTTCTTAAAAGCATAGTCTTCTCTAACTTCCAGTCTGCTCTTGTTAAGGAAATTGTATCAGGTTTTGCTTTACCTTTGAGTGAATCTACACCAAGGACAGGAATTCTATGTTTAGTCAAAATACTTTCCTAGGCTCAAAAAGGAAGAGGCCTCTGTATGCAGAGGACTAAGGTTTTGGCTTTTTACCCGTTTTACTCTCTCTGTTTGCCTTTTCAAATGTTTTTTTAATCTTTAATTTTCTTTTTTTGGCGGGGGGGCGGGGTAGGCCCTGAGCTGACATCTGTTGCCAATCTTCCTCTTTTTATTTTTTTTCTCCCCAAAGCCCTGCCACATATATTCTAGTTGTAAGTCCTTCTAGTTCTTCTGTGTGAGCCCACCACCGCAGCGTGACTACTGACTGAGAAGCGGCGTGGTTCCACGCCTGGGAACGGAACCTGAGCTGCCTGCCGAAGTGGAGCGCACCAAACTTTAACCCCTAGGCCATCAGAGCTGGCCCGATATTTTTTTGATTTCTCCATTGATCCAATAGCTGTTCAGTAGCCCGTTGTTTAGTTTCCACATGTTTGTGACGCGTACTGAGGCCCTGAGCTAACATCTATTACCAACCTTCCTCCTTTTTTCCTCTCTTTTTTTCTCCCCGGAGCCCCAGTAGATAGTTGTATGTATGTCATAGTTATACCTCCTTTTAGTTGCTCTATGTGGGACACTGCCTCAGCGTGGCTTGATGATCGCTGAGTAGGTCTGTCTGTGCCCAGGATCCAAACGGGTGAACCCTGGGCCGCTGAAGCAGAGTGTGTGAACATCACCGCTACGACACCTGGCCGGCCCCTCTGTTTGCCTTTCATAATCTTCTTTTCCTTTCTTTTTTGAGGGAAATAAGTGCACTGTTAAAAAAAAAAAATTTAATGGCAGAAGATCTACAAATATTTTTTTGTACTTTCATGGAACGGTTCAACGTCAACATTTACCTCATTTCAACACACACACACACACACACACACACACACACACACACACACACACACGCACGCACTCTCAGCGTGGCCTTGTACGGATGTACTGGAACTTGATTTCTTGAGTGGATGGCTGTGAAGTCTCTGCCTCCTACCCCCTACCATTTTTGTGGGTTTGCTTGTTTGTCGTGATGGTAAGGACTGCTGAAATCAGTATTCTTATCCCCACTCACTCATGCATTTGCACCCATGCTCCCCACCCCTGTGTGTTGTCTTTGGACCTTTTTTTGTGGCCCGTGCAGAGACACATTTTGTCTTTTAAACTTTGCTGTGGTCAAGTGTATCAGTCATTTCCTCAGTGGCCTCTGGGATTTGTCTGTCCGCCTTAGAAAGACCTTGTGGCCTGGAAGTGACAGGGTACAAACAATTCCTCCGTTCTTCCTCTGTCATTGTTGTCGTCCTCTGACGAGGCCTGCGTGGTTTCGGTTTGACAGTCCCCGCCCGCCACGTTTTCCGAAGCCCTCCCGGGAGCCAGGGAAGCACTCAGGCCACTCCGGGAAGCAGGTGCCGGCAGCCCCAGCCCCCCTGCTGGTGTCTCCGAGGGAATTTTCCACGTCTGCATCAGCCAGCCGGCCCGGCCCGGCCCAGGCCCGGCCCGGGAGTGGTGTGGGGAGTCTGTCTCCTTCCCAGCAACTGCCCCTCCCCCTCAGCTTTCCAAGTCCTCCTTCTGCGCCCGGGGTTGTGCCGTGCCGGCTGGGACCTCCGAGGTGGACGCCCGGGGGCCTCGCGGGACGCCCTCCCGGCCGCCCCAGGGTGAGAGTCATGATCCGAGGTGGGCCAGGACACGATCGGGGCGGTGGGCGGAGGCTGTGCACTCTCGCGGGCCCGCGCTCCGGATCCCTCCCTCCCTCCCTCCCGGGGACGTTTGTGCTGATTGTCCGGTGCCATCTAGCGGCCGCTTTTATATAGTTTCTGTGCTCCGGAGCTCCGGCGACATAGGCAAGGGAGGGGACTGTTGAAGGACAGGTTGACGCAAGTAATCCATAACCAATCTATAAATCAGAATTGGGGTGAGTTTATTATGAGCCAAATTCGAGGACCACATAGCCCAGGGCCTTCCTTCCCCAAGGAAGGAAGGGCGCCAAAGAAGTGGGGTGTACCGCGTGGTTATATACCGTCAGAGTGTCTATCGCACAGGATTGGAATGTCCCTTTTACAGCACTCACGAGATTGCCCGGCCTGCCTGCCGGGCCTGCCTACCCGGCACAGCGATTCACACAGCAATTGATGAACACTGCGGAGAGCAGGTCTGTGGTCCCCAGCTGGGTGGTCACAGCGGGTCAGCAATCAATCCTTAGCCTAGAGAGAGAGAGGCTTACCCTCCAGGAAATGCTGATGTGGGGGAAGTTACTTTAGCTTAAGGGCATTTATTCTTGTCTTTGTGGCCTAGTAAATGCCTAAAGCAGATAGACAATCTATGCTCAAAGGCCACATCTGGCCCTTTTGGAAAAACAAGGTCAGGCTGAATTCGTTTTACACCAAATGGCTTCCTCATATACTCCAGGATATCCTATTGCTTGCCATTTATTTATCAGACATCTGTGTGGTTTCCCATCCGGGGCTGTGATGAACAGAGCTGCTGAGAACATTCGTGTCCAGGATTTTTCGTGAATGAACATGAAAGTTCTCGGGCCGCTCGGGCGTGGTGTCCTCCAGAGCACCCTTGAGCTTGATGCCTGCCTCCCTAGAAGGACTCACAGGGCTCCACGAAGCTGACTTCCTGGAGCTCCACCTGAGACCGCACGGCCCGAGCCCCCCCCACCCCCCCACGCCCCCCCCCCCCGACCCCGCGCCAGAAATCACACTGGGGCCCTCAACCACCCAAGGCCCCAGCTAAACAAAGACACTCTTAGGAGGCAGGACGTTCCGAGGGCTTAGAGGTTGCAATTTTCTGTCGTCGTTTTTTTCTTGTCGTTGTTGCTGGTGAGTCTTGGAAACCCCCACGCTGTTTTCCGCAGTGGCCATGCCACTTTACATCACCACCAGGGAGGCGTGAGTGAGTGACTCGGCCTGTCCGTCCGCGACCTCGCTAGCAGTTTGATACTGTTCTCGTATTTTGCCGAAGGCATTCTGACAAATGTGTCCCGAGGATATCTCACTCCGATTCTCATTTGCATCTCCAGGAAACGGCTCACATCTTTTCACGTGCAGATTTGTAAATTCATCGGTTATCTCCTCCTCTCCATGTGAGATGCCTGCTCTGTCTTTCTGTTTATTGTGTATTTGGATTTTTTTTTTTCCCAAGATACTGCTACTGCATTTTGAGGGTTCTTTACAAATTCCAATCAGAGGTGTGGTTTGCACAGATTTTCTGCCCCCAGACTCTGTCCTTGGTCGTTTCGTCCTCTTAAGAGGGTGTTTCACAGAACCTAGGAGTTTAATTTTGATGATTTCCAATGTCTCCATTTCTTTTTATGGATCACGCTTCTGAGGTCAAGTCTTAAAATCTCTTTGCTGGCCCTGTACCCCCAATTCTTTCTCTTAGAATTCTTCCTCCTACAGCATGTTCTAGTTTTACTTCTTACATGGAAGTTGTTACTCCTGAGGTCCCGGTTGCCGTCACGAATGAAGCTCAACTCCCCTCTCTGCCTATTTCTCAAAAGGCCTGAGGCTGGACTACTGCTACAGATTCTTCTGATTTCGTGCTAAATGGACCCACCCGCACCCTCCCGTCCTGCCAGACCGGACCCTTGCACAAAAATCTCCACTTGAAGAGTGTTTTCACCTTAACCAGGACATAAACACCACCCGTGTCCCCACCACCACAAGCCCCCGCCCCTCCCCCGGCTCCCTCCCAACCCGTATAGCTAACACCCATGAAACAAAAATCTCCTGCTACCTCATCCACTTGAGAAGAGTCAGTCTCCTCTAAAGACCTTATCCTCGATGACTTACTGCTGCCTCCCTTTCCCTGGCACAATTCTCTCCCTGGATGTGCCCCATCTTAGACTCGCACAGCTCCACCGCTCGGGGGAGCTGGAGACGATATCCAAATTGGCTCAGACGGTAGCCTCCTCGTTTCAAAATGACCTACGCGTGACATCGGCCGTAAACGTGGTCCAGAAATCAGTGACTTTCGTGTGCCTCCGGTGAAATCCGGAGACCCTGGCATCTGGAACACATCTTCTCCACGTCCTTCAAACCTTTGCTCTCCCTCTTTACCCCTGATAGCCCGCCCGATGGTTCACGGGGAAATGAGATCCCGTCTGGCAAGAGCCGAGTCGTCTCCCCACCACGTGCGAAAAGAAAAGGCACGGGCCCACCCCCGCCCATCTTATCCTTCTTCACCCACACCATCGTGTCATAAAAATGAGTGCCCCAGAAAAACGTGTCCCTCCTCCTGTCAAAAGCTGAAACCTCGGGTCAAACACTGAGACGGAAAGGACGCTGGGGTATTGTTTTGAGCTACACACAGACGCTTTTAAAGAGGATGACAACAACAAACGAGCAAAACCTTACCCCCATCAGGGAGCAGGTGCAAGAATGGAGTGCTGACTGACCCTCCTTCTTTGCTTCCTGGAAGCAGGAGGTCGGTCAACCAACCAACCAACCACCCTCCCCCCCACACACACACCCCGAGGAAGATGTCCTCTCTATCCCAGGAGGAGAGTGACGTTCTTATCTTATTGGCAAGGTCGGGAAGTTGAGGATGAGAGAATTCTGTACAAACGGACCTCTCGTTAACGATGTTTACTCTTCCAATCCACGAGCATGGAATATCTTTCCATCTCTTTCTTCTTCGATTTCTCTCAGTAACGTCTTATAGTTTTCAGCGTATAGGTCTTTCACCTCCTCGGTAAAGTCTGTTCCTTGCTATTTTCTTCTTTGTGCGGTGATTGTAAATGGGAGTGTATTCTCAACTTCACTTTCCACTAGTTTGTCGTTAGTGTGTCGAAATGTAACTGATTTCTGTCTGTTGATTTGTATCTTGCAACTCGACTGTATTTGTTGATTATTTCCAGGAGGTTTTCGGTGGATTCCTGAGGGTTTTCTATATAGAGAATCGTGTCACCCGCCAATAGTGAGAGTTTCACTTCTGCCTGTCCGACTTGGATCCCTTTTATTTCCTTTTCTTGCCTCATCGATCTGGCTCAGACTTCCAGGAGTATGCCGAATAAGAGTGGTGAGAGCTGGCATCCTTGTCTTGTTCACGTTCTCAGAGGAATGGCTTTCAGTTTTTCTCCGTTGAGTATGAGGTTGGGCTGTGGGTTTGCCATGTGTGGCCTTCATTCTGTTGAGGTACTTTCCTTCCATGCCCATTTTCTCGAGAGTTTCTATCATAAATGGATGTTGGATCTTGTCCAATGCTTCCTCTGCCTCTATTGAGATGGTCACGTGGTTTTTATTCCTCATTTTGTTAACGTGGTGTGTTCACCTTGATTGATTTGTGGACGTGGAACCATCCCCACATGCCTGGAATAAATCCCGCTGGGTCGTGGTGGATGATCCTTGGGATGTGTTGTATTCGAGTCGTTAATATTTCCCTGAGGATTTTTGCATCGATGTTCATCAGTGATATTGGCCTGTATTTTTCTTGTTCTATGCTGTCCTTGTCCGGTTCGGATGTCAGAGTAATATTGGCCTCGTAGAATGAGTTAGGAAGCTTCCCCTCCTCTTTAATTTTTTGGAAGAATTTGAGAAGGGCAGATATTGAGTCTTATTTGGATGTTTGGTAGAACTCACCAGGGGAGCTGTCTTGCTCTGGACTTTTCTTTTCTGAGAGGTTTTTGATTACCGTTTCAATCTCTTTACTTGTGATTGGTCTATTCAGATTCTCTCTTCTTCTTCTTCTTCTTCTTCTTCTTCTTCTTCTTCTTCTTCTTCTTCTTCTTCTTCTTCTTCTTCTTCTTCTTCGTCTTCTCCTCCTCCTCCTCCTCCTCCTCCTCCTCCTCCTCCTCCTTCTTCTGGAGGAAGATTGGCCCTGCGATA
The DNA here is from genome assembly GCF_020826845.1 of Diceros bicornis minor. Classification (NCBI taxonomy): domain Eukaryota; kingdom Metazoa; phylum Chordata; class Mammalia; order Perissodactyla; family Rhinocerotidae; genus Diceros; species Diceros bicornis. The sequence goes on along the minus strand of NW_026691192.1, from coordinate 97,281 downwards.
ACATCTGTTGCCAATCTTCCTCTTTTTTCTCCCCAAAGCCCCACTACATAGCTCTGTATCATAGTTGTAGAGTTGTAGCTCTTCTATGTGGGACGCCACCTCAGCATGGCTTCATGAGCGGTGAGTAGGTCCACACCCAGGATCCGAACCAGGGAACCTGGGCCACCACAGCGGAATGGGTGAACTTAACCGCTACGTCACCGGGCGGGCCCTCTCTCTTTCTTCTTGATTCAGTTTTGGGAGGTCGCAGGATTCTAAGAACTTATCCATTTCTTCTAGGTTATCATCCTGTCTGTGGGCGTATAGCTTTTCATAACAGTCTCTTATAATCCTTTGCATTCCTGTGGTGTCTGTTGTAACTTCTCTTCTTTCCTTTCTGATTTTATCTATTTCAGTCTTCTCTCTTTTTTTCTCAGTGATTCTGGCTGAGGGTTTGCCCATTTTGTTTATCTTCTCAAAGAACTGGATCTTAGTTTCCTTTCTATTTTATGTATGTATTTTTTTAGTCTCTATTTCATTAATGTCTGCTGTGATTTTTATTATTTCCTTCCTTCTACTGACTTTGGGCTTTGTTTGGTCTTTTTCTAGTTCCTTTAGGTATAGGGCAAGCTTGTTTATTTGAGATTTTTCTTGTTTGTTGAGGTAGGCCTGTTTTTCTATTCATTTCCCTCTTAGCGCTGCTTTTGCTGCAGCCCATAAGTTTTGGTATGTTGTGTTTTCATTTTGATTTGTCTCTAGGTATATTTTTTTAACTCTAGTGAGGGATTACTATTTTTTTTTGGGGGGGGCCTGGGAAACATTTGCCCTGAGCTAACATCTGTTGCTCATCTTCCTCTTTTTATTTACTTCCTCCCCAAAGCCCTGATACATAGTTGTCTATTCTAGTTGTAAGTCCTTCTAGTTCTTCTACGAGAGCCACCACCACGGCATGACTACTGACCAAGGAGTGGCGTGGTTCCACGCCTGGGAACCGAACCTGGGTTGCCGAAGTGGAGTGCACCAAACTGTAACCCCTAGGCCGTCATGGCTGGCCCAACGTTTTCTGATTTCTCCTGTGATTTCCTCATTGATCCAACAGTTGTTCAGTAGCCCGTTGTTTAGTTTCCACATGTTTGTGACACATATTGAGGCCCTGAGCTAACATCTATTAACAATCTTCCTCCTATTTTCCTTTCTTTTCTCCCCAAAGCCCCAGTAGATAGTTGTATGTCATACTTGTCCATTCTTCTAGTGACTCTATGTGGGATGCCACCTCAGCACGGCTTTAAGAGTGGTGTGTGTGTCTGAGCCCGGGATCCGAACCAGTGAACCCTGGGCCACTGAGGTGGAGCATGCGAACTTAACTGCTACGTCACTGGGCGGTCCCCTAAAAATTCTAATTAATGTATGTGATTAGGGGGCCGGCCCTGTGGCGTAGCGGTTAAGTGCTCCCGCTCCGCTGCTGGCGGCCCGGGTTCAGATCCCAGGCCATGCTGTGGCGGCATCCCACATAAAGTGGAGGAAGATGGGCACGGATGTTAGCTCAGGGCCAGTCTTCCTCAGCAAAAAGAGGAGGATTGGCATGGATGTTAGCTCAGGGCTGATCTTCCTCACACACACACAAAAATATGTATATGTGACTAAAGCTACTAAAAATTAATAAGGGAAACACCTTCATATTCAAGGAAAAGGAAGAAGGGTGTTTTCAGTAAAGACGGTATAAAAAGTAAAGTTTTTTTTAAAAATAACTTTATTTATTTTTCCCCCAAAGCCCCAGTGGATAGTTGTATGTCATAGCTGCACGTCCTTCTAGTTGCCGTACGTGGGATGCGGCCCCAGCATGGCCGGAGAAGCGGTGCGTCGGTGCGCGCCCGGGATCCGAACCCGGGCCGCCAGTAGCGGAGCGCGCACACTTAACCGCTAAGCCACGAGGCCCGCCCGGTCAAGGGTCTTTTGTGTGTTTGCTTGCTTGCCTGTGGATGTTCAGTCGCCCTACTCCCATTTGATGGAGAGGCCATCTTTTTACTCCCGTGGGTTGCTTTTGCATGATGGCCAAAATTCAGTTTTGGCAGGTTTGGCCGGTTCTGTGAAACAATTAATGTTATTATTTTTAACCGGCAAAAGATCTACAACTTTCTTCGTGAAACAATTAATGTTATTATTTTTAACCGGCAAAAGATCTACAACTTTCTTCGTGAAACAATTAATGTTATTATTTTTAACCGGCAAAAGATCTACACCTTTCTTCGTTTTCTAGTTTCAGGGAACAGTTCAACAGGTATCTCATCTCAAACACACGCACGTGCAGACGCACACACACACACTCGCAGCGTGGCCTTGTACGGACGTACTGGAACCTGATCTGTTGAGCGGATGGCTGTGAAGTCTCTTCCCCCACCCCCCACCACTTTCTGTGGGTCTGCTCGCTTGTCACGACGGTAAGGACCGCTGACATCGATGTTCTGGTCGCCACTGGTGCATTTGCACCCACGCTCCCCAGCCCCGCGCGCTGTCTCGGGACTGTGTCGCGGCCCGCGCGGAGGGAGACACGTTCGTGTCTCTTCAACCTCCGTGCGGTCAGGCGTCGCCGTCGTTTCCCCGGCGGCCTCTGGGCTTTGCCTGCCTGCCTTGGGAAGCCGTCGCGGGTTGGAAGTGACGGGATGCGGACAGTTGCTCCGTCGTTCCCCTGTCGTCGTCGTCCTCTGACGACTCGCCCGGTTTCGTTTTGGCGGTGCCCCGCCCGCCGCGTTTCCCTGAGTCCTCCCGGGAGCCCGGGAAGCGCCCGGGAAGCGCTCGGGGCCACCCCGGGAAGCCAGCCGGTGCCGGCAGTCCCGGCGCCCCTGCTGGCGTCTCTGAGGGAATGTTCCCCGTCCCCTCACGGGCGAGCGCCCGAAACACACACGTTTTCCGAGTCCCTCTCCGGCGGCCGGGGTCGCGCCGTGCCGGCTGGGAGCCCCGAGGCGGATGCCCCCTGGCCGCGCCGGGCCGGGAGATGGGACCCGGGGTGGGTCGGGACGGGGTCGGGCCGCCAGGCGGCCCGGCTGCGCGCCCCGGCCGGCCAGGGATCCGGATCCGTCCCGCTGACGTTCGCGCCGGTTGTCCGGTGCCACCTGGCGGCCGCTTTTATATCGTTTCTGTCCTCCGGAGCTCCGGCGACCTCGGCAAGGGAGGTGACTTGGCCGCGGTGACCGAGGCGGAGTTCCGGGAGGCCGGTGGCAGTGGCGGGATCGGTCCCGGTCGTGCCGGGGCGCGGGCGCGTCGTCCGCCGGGCGGAGATTGGACGTGCAGGAGAGTGTGGGGAGGTGGCTGTCGCCGCGCTCCTCGAGGCCGGCGGGTGTGCGGGGCCGCCCGGACGGGTCGACCAGCAGACGCCGGTGCCACTGCGACCCTCGGGGACCGACCGGGGCCGGCGAGGTGGGGGGGCTTCCCGAGCCCGGCTGGCGTCCCCCGTGCGGCCCGGGTCGTCGGGCCCTCCGTGTCACCGGTTTCTTGCTCGCGCGCCGCTCCGGAGGTCGGGGACCGGCCCGGGCCTTGCGGGGAGGCCCGTGGAGGGCGAGACGGCGGCGGCTCGGCCGCGGGCACGGGTGGCTCCGGGTCGTCGGACTCGACTTTTCTCACCGCGTTTTCCGAGTCCCGCTCTGGCGGTGGGGACCGACCGGCCCGGGCCGTCCGTGGTGGCGGCCCGGTCGTCGGAGGCGACTCCGAGGGATGTTTGTCAAGTCCCACTCCGGAGGAGAGCGCGGACCGGCCCCCGCCCTCGAGGGTGGGCCGGGGAGAGGGCGTCCCCGTCCCGGACACGTGACCGCGTGGGTCCGGGTCGTCGCGCTGGATTTCTATCGCCAAGTTTTCCGAAAGCCTCTGGGTCCGGAGGTGGGGACCGGCTCGAGAGGCAGGTGGAGCCCCGGGTGGGGTAGGGGGGCACGTGGACGGACGCCGGCCTGCCCGTGTGGGGCCCGGTCGCCTGGGGCGCCTCTGAGGAATCTTTTTTTTTCCCCAAGTCCTGCCCCGGAGAGGAGGATGGACCGGCCGCCTGCCCTCGAGGGCGAGACGGCGAGGGTGTACCCGGCCGGGCGCGGGTCCCGCGTGCCCCCGCGCCCCCTCTGCCGCCGCACTTCCGGGGTCGACCAGATGGTCGCGGGGGCTCCGGGGCTGGTGGCGATGGGGTGGTGCCGGGGGCCTGGTGACCGGGCCCGTGATCCAAGGGGTGCCGCCGTGATCCGTGGGTGGGCCCCGTCGCCTGGTGCGGCCATTCTTTCGCCCGAAATGGTCGTTTTTCGCTGCCAGATAGGTGCTGACACGCTGTCTCCGGACGTTTGTCGCCTGGGAGTCGTTGGGCCTCTGGACGCGCGTGGCGGGGCTCCGGGCTGTGACCGTGGGGTGGAGGCCCGGTTCTGCCCCTGCCACTTGAGCCCGCCCGCCTGGGCTGGGCCTGCGCGCCGGCTCCTGTGCGTCCCAGGTGTCCCGATCCGCGGTGCCGCCTCCGGTCTCCAGCACCCGAGGGCGGCGGGGGAGGTGGCGCGGGTCCTCTACCCGGTGCGCTCCCCGCCGCAGGCAACCCCGGTGCGGTCGCGACTACCCCACGCCTCGGGCTCCCGCGCCACCGCGTGTCAGGCGTTCACCTCCTGGGGTCGTGGCCCGCTGCTGCACGACTCGGGGGTGGGGGGGAAGCGGTGAGGCTGAGGCAGTCTCTCCCTCGGTGACTGCCGCTGTTCTTGTCGTTGTCTCCGTGAGGCGTGTCGCGCCGTGGTGATCGATGTGGTGATGTGGCGCTCTCCTGGGCCGGGCCTAAGCCGTGCCAGGCGAGGGACGGGCGTTTGTGTCAAACGGGCCCGCTCTTCTCGCTCTGCCCACGGGCCCCTCGCCTCTCCTCCCCGCCCGTCGGTGGTGTGTGGAAGGCAGGGGTGCGGAACCCGGCCCGACCTCGCTCTCCCGCCCTCTGCCTTGTGGCGTCGGTGGGGCCGAGGTCTTTGTGACGCAGTGGACACTCCGTGTGGCCTCTCGGCCGCGTCTGGCGAGTGGGCCTCCCCGAGGTGGGGTGGGCCGTGCCGCCGCCGCACCACACGCTCCCCCGGGTGTGTGGGTGTGTGTCGCCCGGTCCTTGGTGGTGCCCCTGGAGCGCTCCAGGTCGTCCGTCAGGTGCCTGAGGCCGAGCGGTGGTGTCGTTTCCCGCTTCCAGCGACCCCTTCGGGTCACCGCTACGATGGTGTGTCTGAGGCGAGACGGGGGTCCAGTCGGTAGGGGAGGCATGCCCGTTTCCCCTCGCGGGGGCGGGTGCCTCGTCGTCCCACCGGCCTGCGGCGTGGAGACTGACTGGCTGGGTGCACGCCGTGTGTCCTCCGTCGCTGGGGCTGGCACGCGGGTGCGTTGAGCGATCTCGGCGGGCCGAGCCAGCGGCATGGCGCTGGCTGTCTTTCGAGGGGTGCCGGTTACCTGGCACCTCCTTTGGGCTCTCTGCTTCTTTGTCGGTTTCACCTGACGGAAGCTCTGAGTTCCAGGCGTCGCGGGTGCCCCGTAAAGCTTCGATGAGCCCCGTGATGTCAGACGAGAGGAGGAGCCCGTGGAAGCGCGGGCTCGTGGCCCTGACCGCGAAACGCTCGGATTTGCCCCGTGCTTACCCATACCGCAGACCCCCGCATAGCCCCGGCACCCAGGAGTGCCCTCGCGGTCCCGACGGGGGACGATGGGTGGGTGCGACGCGCCCTCGGCGAGAAAGCCTTCTCTAGCGATCCGAGAGGGTGCCTTTGGGGTTCCCGGATCCCCCAGCTGCCGCCCCTCCTTCTCCGCGCGTGGTAGCCGGTGGTGTGACCACCGTTTGCGTGTGGGCAGAGCCGCCCTTTGCCTACCGTGGCCGGCGCCTCCCCTCACCGAGTCGGGGGAGGGTCCCGCCCGGCCCGGCCGGCGTCCGGCGTCCGGCGCGGGGCCGCGCGTGCGCGTGGGCGTGCGCGCGGCCCGCCCGCCGCGTGCCCGGGGTGTGGGGCAAGAGCCCCGTCCGGGCGCCGCCCGCTCTCCCGCGGGGAGCGGCTAGCTCTCCGCCCGCTCCCGTGACGAGCCGCAGCCGGTGGTGGTGTGCGGGCACGGTCCGGGGTGCCGCGCCCCGGGCGTGTGTTCCCTCGGGGGCGCGAGCCCCGGAGCGGGCCAGGCGGATGGACGGGGTGGGCGGAAGGGACGGCTCCCGCGGTGGGGGCGTCTCGCAGAGGCCCCGGCGGTGGGGTCGAGCCGAGGGAGGCGCAAGGGTGGCCGAGGCCGGCCGGCGTCCCGGGCGTCACGGGACCGCCTCCGAGTGTCGGTGGCGGTGGGATCCCGTGCCTGTTTTCCCGGTGGCCCGTCCGCGCCCGAGGCCTTCCCCGGGCCGCCTCCCTGCGTGCCCGCTCCCCTTCCTCGCGGTCCCTGGCGTGCGCGCGCCGTCCTCCCCGTGCGCGCCGACCTCCCCCTGCCCGGACAGGTGCCCGACCGCAACGGCCACCGCCTGGGACCCGAACGGGCCTCGCCGCGCGGGTGTCGCCTCCAGCTACCAGGGCCGGTGGTGTCCCCGGGTGAGGTGCTCTCGGTCCCGATGGGGGGGTTTGGCCATGCCGGGTCATCGGCCGGCGGGGGATGTCGTCGCGTGTGCGGGAGAGTGTTGGCCGTGGTGGTGGCCGGGCCGGGCACCCCCGCGAGAGGTGCCGGGGTTTCCCCGAGGCCCGTCGATGTCCCGGGTGCCGCGGGACCGCTCCTCGTGCTGGAGGACCGTGGCGGTGAGATCCCGTGTGTACCCCGGCCGTCGACTCGCCCCCGGAGGTTCTTTTTTCCCGTCTCCTTCTTCGACGTCCCGAGCGTCTCTCGCGGCGGTGCACGGCCCGCCTCTTCTCCGCCACCTTCCCGGCGCCTCCCCTTCGCCGCCAGCCGTCTCACGCGCCCTCCCCGTCCAGTCCGGCTGCCGAACCGGGGCCGCGCACCGGGTGCGGGTCACCGCCCGGGCCCGCCGCGGCCTCCCCCGTGCCCGCCGCCGCCACACGCGCGACGGCAGCGTTGCGTGCGGGCGGGGGCGCCGTCCCCCCGGCAGGCGCCCCGTTCCGGCGCGCGTGCTCGTCTGAGCGCGAGTCGGGTCCCGGCCAGCCGTCGTGACCGCGGTCGCCGCGCCGCCCCCCTCCGGGGGTGGGCCGGGCCTCGGCCCGGTCCCCGCCCGCGGGGGCGTGCGCTCGGCCGGCCGTCCGGTCTCGACGCGACTGCCTGGTGCCCCGTCCGCGCTCCCGCGTTGACGATCGGGGCCGCCCCGGGGGCCGCCCCCGCCTCTCCACGCTGCCGCGCGCGCGCCCTCGCGCG
>NW_026691192.1:55000-77500 GCF_020826845.1 Diceros bicornis minor | reverse complement strand
ACTAGACAAGGCCTGGAGAGAGAAATTGGTAACATACAGAAAAATGTAGGGCGCGGACACTTGGTAGCGTCGGCGTATGTCTCTAAATGGAGCTATCACAATGGCTGTCCTTTCCTTGGGCGGGCCCCGTGGCTCAGCGGTGAAGTGCGCGCGCTACGATGCTGGCCGCCAGGTTTCGGATCGCCGGCGCGCACCGACGCACCGCTTCTCCGGCCACGCTGAGGCCGCGTCCCACGTACAGCAACTAGAAGGATGTGCAACTAGGACGTACAGCTATCTACTGGGGCTTTGGGGGAAATAAATAAATAAACAAACAAACAAATAAATAAGTAAATAAATAAATAAATAAATAAATAAGTAAATAAATAAATAAATAAAAAAAAAGGTAAGTAAGTAAGTAAGTAAGTAAGTAAAAAATGTCAAAACAGAAAAAAACAATTACTGTCCTTACTTTGTATTCAGAGAGCTAGAGCGAGGAGGGGGGAGGGAACGGAGCAGGAGGAAAGAAGGGAGGCTGGCAGGGACGGAGGCAGGCAGGCAGCACAATCGAGTTTCTCTTTCCACAAAAGGCGTCCGGCGGAAAACTCACAGGAGGAGGGCTTTCGGGCTGCAAAGCCCAAAGCACACCTCCGCGGCGATGGGCCCAAAACGCTCAGAGATTCAGGGTCACCACTCAACTGACGGCTGTCCTCATTTGGGCCCCTGACTTAGGACCTCTCCCTCCCACCCAACTTGGGAGCAAAGAGGAAAGCAAATCTGCTTCCCCCCCCCCCCCCCCCCGGTTCCATAGGACGCCCTTCTTCTAGTCAGCCCGCCTCCAGCTTTTCCACACGCCAAACACCTCTCGTCGGGATGGGCCTTCCTTTTTTTGCCACCATCCGGCTTTCCCACTCCTCTGCCAAATGCAAGTGGTGGAGGTGGAGGTGGAGGTGGAGGCCCACCGACCCTCTTGCTTGTTGGGAAGTGGTTCTCGTTCTCCTATGTGGGTGATCTTGATCTACACAGACGTTATTAGCTTGGGGAACGGGTAAGAGCACTCAGATGAATGTCTGTGCCCAGTGTCGATAACGAACTAGCTGTCTCCGTCTCCGTCTGTCTGTCTCTTCCCTTTATGTGTGTATGTGATAAAGGTAGGGAGACCCACCGACAAGCCGACTACCTGCAGACCGACCCACCTACCTAATTTTCATCACTCTGAAAATTGAGGTCACGTCCTGTAAAATCAAGCCTTTAAAAAGTGCACCAGCCGGTGGGCCTTGGGAGTCTATTCACACAGTTGGCACAGCCGTCACCAATATGTATTTATTTCCAGGACATTCGCATCACCTCAAAATTAACAACGCCCCCTCCCCCCCCCCCCCCACACACACACCCCGGGGAAAGACCAATCAGATTAACGGCAGGGTGCTTTTTTCAACAGGCAGGCCCGAGTCATCCCTTTAGAATGTTTCCGAGTCCCGTTCCGTTCTCGGACGCAGCACTTTCGGCCCTCAAGGAAGCAGACGGTGGGGGTGGAGGTGAAGGTGGACTGGGGGGCGTGTGTGGCATGTCCGTCCTTCTGCCACTGCAGAAATTATTTCGAAAGGAGGGAGGGACGGTTGGTGTAGGTGGACCGTACTGGGTGACGGTGGTTTGGGAGCTTTCCCTAGAATGAGGAGAGAGCAGTCTTCCCTGTGAAGTCAGGGAGCCGGAATAGGTTGCCCCCACATCGACCCGCTCTGGCACATGGGTTCTTTGGAATTCGAGGCCCTGGCCTTGAGAAACAGCGGGCGCGAGAAGGGCACGGGACCTCTCCCTTGTCGTCCTGACCTGAAATCGGGAGATGAAGCTCCCACGGGAAAGGTGCCCTCCCTGAACCAGGAGGACGCTTGTCAGCCCAGACGCTAGCCCGGAGGACTCTGTTTCAAACAAAACCTTGACTCCTCCCATCTCTTGATTGACCTTCCCACAGGTGGCTGGCCTCGGAAGCCTAGAGCCGCTTTCCTTTCTCCTGTCATTTCGCTACAACTGGATTGTCCGTGGTGTGACGTGCTCTAGGAGCTGGAATTCAGTCAGAGCCGCCACTTCGAGTGACTTCCGCTTTAGGCTTCTCCCCGAGTGACGTGCCCTTGCACGCGTTCCTAATCTCTCTGTCGTTCTCTTCTGGATCTGTCTTTTTGTTACCGGGCCGGGGTGGGCTCAGCCAAGGACTCAGAAGGGGGATAGCGGCGGGAACATCGTTTCTCCTCCCCTATGCCTGCTGAACGCAGGCTTACACACCGGAAACTCCCCCACCCTCACCCCTCAGTGGGATGCTGTACATCCTTCGGGTCACACACAGTCTGCATGCGTGGGCACCGACAGAAAGATTTGGCAACAGCCTTAGCTGCTCTGCGCTGGTTCCAAGTGCCGCCCCGCCTCCCCCCCACGGCGCGCCCTGCCCCCCCCACCACCACCACCACCACCAAGAGAGAGAAGTGAAGTGACTCCGGGAGAAAGCCGATTCAGAAATTACACATAATTCAGCTGGTACTTGCTGTGAAAGGGGGACAGGGTATGCTTTGAAACGCTGAAATTCTCCCTGCCTTTCCTTGACGGGAATGACAGCGCCTACAACCTGCTGTCATTGGCGAGTTTTAGTCACCTCGAGAGGAAGGACCGATTTCAAATGGCTGAACCCTGGTGGGTCACGGTGCAGGTGACGTGACCCTCTCTGACAGACGCAGGCGATCCCCTGCTCCGGGTCAAGGAGAGAGGGTGTTTATTGTTCTGTTCTTTAAAATGGTGCTTCAAGATGGACAGCACTTACAACCTAGCCTTTTCACCCTTCATAATCGTACGGCAGTGGCACGAGGTACGTTCACATCCTCCTCGTCGAGTTCACTGTTCCAGGGTTATTTGATTTTTAAAGTCAAATCTCGGGATCACGACTTGGAGTCACCGTTCGCCCACTGAGAGAGAGCCCCTCCCCCCCCCCCCCCGTTCACTCGGAGGTGCTGTCGGTGGGGGTTCCTTCATGTTTGTCCATCATCCTTCCTCTTCTTAAGGGTGAGGAGGCGATGCGTGAAATCGCCAGTGGGTATGCGGCACGAGACTGAGGACTTCCCGCGGGAAGCAGGTGGGAGAGGGAGGACAGACCGATCCAGCGGACTTGAAGACGAATGATCAAAACCTGCACCTAGAGCAGAGCGTCGCCAGTTAGGAGTTTGCTTGCTGGGCCCGTAACCCAGGGTGGATGAGTCAAACCATCCCCTGCCAGGCCTCTCCCGGCCCTCGGGACTCCAAGCCCGCGTTTGTCCCGTGAACTCCGACACACCGAGATTATCTGTTTGGTGTCCCCCTTTGATTCGGCTCCCCATCCCGCCCCCGCCCCGTGCCACGCGCCACGCAGTGAGGAAGACGTAAACCGGGACGTCAGTCCCCACAGCCCTGATTCTCAAGTGGTTTAGCGGGTTAGGGAAAGCGGGGGCGGGGGGGGTGCTCTTTCTGTCCCAGAGGAGTCGCGCTTCTCAGACATCCATGCTCCCTCCCTCTCTCCCTGCAGTTTGGAAGCTGCAGCCTAAGGGTGGGGGAGTTGAAGAGAGCCATTCAGTGGAGAGACGCCCGAGGCGAAGTGAAAGGCTCCGACTTGACCGCAGAGCTTTCTGCATTTCAATGAAACCATTCCGTGAGGCCCATTGGAGTGAATGGGCCTGACCTCCCTTCCCCCCCCCCCCTGGCTGGCGAGTCCCACCCACTTGGCAACGGAAGGCTAGGGGTTTCATCCTCCGTGGTGAACCCGGGCCCCTCGTCCGAAGGAAAATCCCGCATGGGCGTGGGTACAGCCGAGTTGGTATCTCGGGCAAAGCCGTCAGGGTGGCGAGATGATGGTGGATGAGAGGAGACTTGTTCCGGGGCCGCCCTCCCCTGTGGGTGCGAGTGGGGCTGGGGGCGGGACCCGGACCGTGGGAGAGTGCAGGACGGGAGCAGCTGCCCGCCTGCCCGCCTTCGGGCTGAGAGCAGCACACAGGGCACGCTGGCTCCCGCAACTTCATTTGTTCTGGGAACCTTCTGTGGTTACCCGTGAGGCGCCAGTTGCTCTGAGGAACAAAGCTCAACTCCTCTCTCTGCTTCTTTCCCAAGAGGCCTGAGTCTCAGCGACTACAGATTCTTCTGATTGCTCGCTAAATGGACCCACGCGCACCCTCCCGTCCTGCCGGACCGGACCCTTCTACAAAAATCTCCACTTGGGGAGTTTTCTCGCCTCACCCAGAGCAGACACACCACCCCCACCCCCACCCCCACCACCCCTCTCCCTCCTTGCCGCTCCCCCGCCTCAATAGCTAACACACACGAAACAAAACTCCAGCTGGTCAGGGCCGGCCCCGTGGCTTAGCGGTTATGTGCGCGCGCTCCGCTGCTGGCGGCCCCGGTTCGGATCCCGGGCGCGCGCCGACGCACCGCTTCTCCGGCCACGCTGAGGCCGTGTCCCATGTCGGGGGAAGAGGGAGAATCTCCCTCTGCCCTTTCCCTTAAGGTTCTTATGGCTGGCCAAATAATCGACGAGACAGGTTAGCAGGAGAAAATAATACCAAGTTTAAGAACATGTATACATGGGAGAAACTCAGAAATGAGCAACTCGTCCCTCTGTCTAAGCTGCTTGCCTAAGTATTGCAGCTAAAGGCGAGGAGCGTGTTGGGGGTGGGTAGTGGCCTGGGACTTCAGAGGGCAGGAGGACCATTCTTTTCGGGGTCAGCTGTAGAGAATGTGGTCAGGGAGAGTTAGAGTTTTGGGATAAAAGGGGCTTGGTGCCCCTCCCATTGTAACATCTATTTTACATGATCATTACAGCCATCATGATAGAAGATCTGTTCCAGGAAGGAGCCACCATGTCGAATTCTTTAGGCAGTTAGTGGGGGAGGTCAAATGTCCCTCAGAGAAAACAATCAAGGTAAAGAGATATATTTCAGGGTGGCCAAATCTTGATCTCCCACAGTCCCGCCTCTGAAACTAAAAGTTTCACAGTCCTTTTGAAACTTACAGAAGTTTCATAGTCCAGAAGCTGAGTTGGTAGATTGTTTCATCTCACTGAACACGTTTCTTAGTCCTGATAATAGGTCGGTTCAATTAAGTTCATTTCAGAAGGTGGTGATGCAGGTGGGCTCTCGAGGTGACGCCTATATTGTGGAAGCAAGCAATCAAGTATTTAATAGAAGCATTTCTATGGAAACAAAAGAGAAACAAGGTTAATGGTTGGAGCCGATTGGAAACGTGTTTTTGAGTTCGGAGGACAGCCAGTGAAGAAGCATTTCAGATGTCAGCGTCCAAGTATCTTTTGCAGTTTAAAATGTCTCTGATGGTGTCGTCAGGTCATCTCTTAAGTTTATATCAAGTCCAGTCCATCGGCTTCAGTTTGTAAGTCTTCAGGAAAAAGGGCAGGTTTAGTTTTCAGCGATTTCCAATGAAAATGATGGAAAAAAAATCAAAAACGTTAGTTTGGACATCTGTCGCCAGATGTTTCAGGAGACTAGAAGAAATCAGGATCCAGTCCAGTCAACAGATATAAGACAAAAACCTCAAAAGACAACAAAACTAGGATCTAATATCCGCAAATTTATACTGAAATAGTTTTTACCGAAATATAATTTTTCTCTCTAAAATCACCCTCATTTTTATTAAGATAGCAAAATTAAAACTAGTTTGCAAAATAAGTCTAGTTCCAATAGAGTTGGCCCAATTATTTACATAAGTACAGCAAGAATAGCAGTTGATCACATAGGCTCTTTTAAATCTGCTTTGCTGGAACTTTTGATAAGGAATCTCACATTGAACTTTAAAGGTCTCTCGAGGCCAGGAAAGCAAAGCCAAGGATTTTGTCATCAGACTTTGTCTGCAATACCCATAGATTTGGGTGAATTCCTCTCTTCTGAGGTTCCCCCCAAATATTTCGAGGTTCCTTGTACCTGCCAGATAAGTGACATTCTTGACTTATCCTGGTAAGTGCTGCTTGGAACATAAGGTACCAGGCCAATATTTCCATGTGGCTTTATTCCATAAAGTCAAATCTTCATTCCTCAGAAGCTGCAGGGTGATATCGCAAATATGATGTTCCAGTTACAACCTTGGTAACATAACCAGTGTTTCCAATTGTGTCCTGTGATAAGGAGAACAGATTCTTATTGAACTTATGCAAGTAACTATATTGCCATGAAAACAACAATACTCACTCACTAAGAGTTTCCAAATTTGAGGGATCAGATAGAGAGAAAAAGATAAATATTTCAATTTTACTGACAAAAATATCATTTACCAAATTGCTATAAATCATAGCTAGCTCAGGAGAAAAGAGAAAAAGTTTTCCTTAAATCTGAAAAAACAAAACATTGAAAATTCAGCAACACTTCAAATGAAAAATCATAGAAATTATAATTATCCTTATCAGTTGATTCAGTCCTGTGTAATCCATTCTTGATCCCAACCTTTTTGTTAGCAGCTTCATGAAGTCGGTTTCTCCATCAGATTTCTGTAATTTCTTACCACGTTCATTTTCGTGATCAGAAAGTTTGTCAGAAACCTGTATTCCAGTGTAAATATCAGAGTCCTTTCCATGAATTTTTCTGAAGTTGAAACATATTTTGCAAAAGCATTAGAGCAAAGAAATAAGTCTGTAAACAACAAGACCTCAAAATGGCAATTGACAAAGAAATTTGGTTAATTTTGTGACATACAACACTTTAAAATAATAATAACCAGAATTATGACTGATAATCAGGACAGATCAGCATTTCAGTAACGTTATACAATTTTAAAACACCTATATGAATAACATTTACCCACATAATAGCACCTGAGCAGGCTTATCGTCACTTGTCTGACAATGCTTTCCATGTAATTTAACATACTGAATAAGCCTAATAAGTTTAGTATCTTCCTCCTTATAGGAAGAGAGCAAATGTCTTTGAGAAGTTCCAGGGCCCTTTGAAAATTCTCAAAGTAAAAAAAAAAAAAAAGGTAAAGAGATATATTTCAGGGTGGCCAAATCTTGATCTCCCACACCCACATAGAGCAACTGGAGGGATGTGCAACTGTGACATACAGCCATCTACTGGGGCTCTGGGGAAAAAGAAGAGGAGGATTGGCAATATAGATGTTAGCTCAGAGCCGGTCTTCCTCAGCAAAGAGAGGAGGATTAGCGTGGATGTTAGCTCAGGGCTGATCTTCCTCACACGCACACACACACGCACACACACACGCACGCACACACACACACACACACACACACACACACACAAATCCAGCCGGTCTCCTTCTACCTCATCCACTTGAGAAGAGTCGCTCTCCTCTAAAGACCTTATCCTCAATGACTTACTGCTGCCTCCCTTTCCCTGGCACAATTCTCTCCCTGGATGTGCCCCATCTTAGACTCGCACAGCACTTGCAGGTCCAGTTCCTTCCCCAGGTTTGGGAAGTTCTCAGCAATCATTTCTTTGAAGAAGCTCTCTGCTCCTTTCTCCCTGTCTTCTCCTCCCTCTGGGAGATTATAAGCCTTATGTTACTTTTCCTAATCGAGCTGGATATTTCTCAAAGAATTTCGTGGTTTTTTAAAAATCTTAGTTCTCTCTCCTCCTCTACCTGGAGCATTTCTAGGCTTCTATCGTAGACCTCACTAATTCTCTCCTCCATAGGGTCTGCTCTTTTTTTTTTTTTTTTAATGCCTTTAACCTTATTTTTTAATCTCACTATTTGTGTCCTTCATATCTAGAGTTTCTGTTTGGTTTTTCTATTAGAGCTCCAATCTCTTTGTTGAAGTATTCCTTCTGTTCGTTAATTTTATTCTTGAGCTCCTCGAACTGTCCTTCTGTCTGAGTTTTTATGTAACTCGTTGAGTTTCTCTATGACAGTTGTTTTCTCTGTGTGTGTGTGTGTGTGTGTGTGTGTGTGTGTGTGTGTGTGTGTGAGGAAGATCGGCACTGAGCTGACATTCATGCCAATCCTCCTCTTTTTTTTTGTTCTGAGGAAGACCGGCCCTGAGCTGACATCTGTTGCCAATCCTCCTCCTTTTTCCCCCCCCTTTTTCTCCCCAAATCCCCAGGACGCAGTTGTGTGTCATAGTTGCACACCCTTCTAGTTGCTGTATGTGGGACGCCGCCTCAGCATGGCTGGACAGGCGATGCGTCGGTACGCGCCCGGACCCGAACCCGGGCCGCCGGTAGCGGAGCGCATGCACTTCACCGCTAAGCCACGGGGCCGCCCCCTAGGGCAGCTGTCTTGAGTTCTCTGTCAGATGGTCATCGTCTGTGACTTCGGGTTTGGTTTCTGGAGAGTTGTCATTTTCCTTCTGTTCTGCTGTGTTACTGTACTGTCGATCTTCATGCTGTTTGATGAATGGATCCTCTGCTGGGGCACATTTGTGGTAGTCACGGCCTTCTCTTATTTGGGTCAGGCTTCAGTTACTTTGGTTCTGATTGCCCGGGTCTTGTGTTCCTCCACTGGCTCTCCGTGGGCTCACACACTGCTGTCCCGTGCACCACCTGCACTGCTGTTCCCAGGTTGTCTTGGGGTGCCGGTTGCACTGCTGCCAGGGGTGCTGGGTTCACAGGTGTGCCGTCACTGGTGGGAGCCCAGGGACCCAGGGACTCATATGCGGCCCCCCCGGCTGGTGAAGCGGGGTTGGGTCACCGCTTCTGCTGTGGCTTCTAATGCTTCTGGCCACAGACTCCACCTGCCACGGCGGGGGCGGGGGTGACAGGGGGCTGTTTTTTCTGTTCCTGCCCCATCTGCTCACAGTTGTGCCGGTCGGGCCACTCCAAGTTCATGCGGGCAGGACTGCCACCGCTCGGTGGGTGCTCTCACAGGCCAGGCATCTGCCACTCCGTGAGTGTTTGCACGCAGGCTGGGCTGCCCCTGCCTCCACTCACAGTCACGCTGGCTGCAGCTTGAGGACCCATGTCCTGCATCGTCGCCACCGTCAGGAGGAAGGGGCCGCTTCCCTAGTTCCAGGGCTTCCCGAGGGTCCGGTCCACCCACCTTCAGATGTATAGCTGTGTGGGGGATCAGACTGGGCCAACCCAAAATGTGTCTCTTTGGCTTGATTGTTTTTAAGAACAAAAGACTCTGAAAGGAACTCTGACCTCCCCCCAACTGCCTAAAAGAATTTAAAATAGAAGGGGCTATTCCAGGGATGGACTAATGCCATCACATAACTTTAATGTCATGTAAAACATGTGTCTCAGCTCACCTTGTCTGTAGTTGGCCCATTTACGTTTCCAACGCCGTGTAAATTGCCTTCCTCCTCTTTGAAATCCCAAACCACTACCCCCAAGGTCCTCCTCTGTCTAAAAAGCTAAAGCTGAAGATAATATTTAAACTGGCAGCTCGGCCGTGTTGGTGAGTTGTTCCCTTTTCCTGAGTCTCTCCCGTGTATACACGTTCTAAAGCTTTGTTTGATTTTCTCCTGTTACTCCATCTCGTGTCGATTTAATTTGTAGCCCAGCCAGAAGGACCTAAAGACGGTAGAGGGTTTGCCTTCCTCCCCTACAGCCGCATGGATCTCTCAGCATCTTGTTGTGCTGTGTAGGGAATCCCTGTGTCGGTCAGTAGACGTCTGTTTGGTTGTACCTTAGAGGGGAGAGGCGAAGGGAACAACTCATGCCACCATGATGCTGACGTCACTCTGATAAACTTTTAGCAGGAGTTACATTTTATGGCATGTGTACTTATTTTGTGTGTGTGTGTGTGTGTGTGTGTGTGAGGAAGATCAGCCCTGAGCTAACATCCATGCTTGTCTTCCTCTTTTTTTTTTTTTTTTTTTTTTTTTTTTACTGAGGAAGACCGGCTCTGAGCTAACATCTAGTGCCAATCCTCCTCCTTTTTTTTTCACCCAAAGCCCCAGTAGATAGTTGTCTGTCACAGCTGCACATCCTTCTAGTTGCTGTATGTGGGACGTGGCCTCAGCGTGGCCGGAGAAGCGGTGCGTCGGTGCGCGCCCGGGATCCGAACCCGGGCCGCCAGCAGCGGAGCGCGCGCACTTAACCGCTAAGCCACGGGGCCGGCCCTGGCATGTGTACTTAAAACAACTTCCAAGATCTCTTTGGTAGCTTGAAACCTGGATGTTTGGCTACGTGAAATTAAGGGATAAAACATTAATTGAAGGGCCAGCCCCGCGGCTTAGCGGTTAAGTGCGCGCGCTCCGCTGCTGGCGGCCCGGGTTCGGATCCCGGGATCGCACCGACGCACCGCTTCTCCGGCCACGCTGAGGCCGGGTCCCACATACAGCAACTAGGAGGATGTGCAGCTATGACAGACAGCTAGCTACTGGGGCGTTGGGGGAAAAATAAATAAGTAAAATCTTTAAAAAAAAACATTAATTGAATAGCTAGATCGTTTCCAAATAGGATAAAATATTAGACCTTAACGACTAAATATAGGTTTATCCACTGTTGGCTTCTGAGGACAGAGAAACTAAAAGATGTTTGGGACTATTAATAAACATGTCTTGTGCTTTATGAAGAGTATGCTATGAAATGACATGTTTCTAAAAATTATAAAGTGTTCATAGGATTTGCCAAGCCACAAAATGCTAACGGACAAAACAGTTCACAGTTGCTTACCTCTTAGTTCTCACTAAAAATTAAGGTTTCTAGGCGTTATAAATTCTTTAATGAAGCCATCAATCAATCGATCAATCAATTAATTAAATTATCTGGGACATCGGCCCTGAGCTAACATCTATTGCCCATCTTCCTCCTTTTTTCCTTTTATTTTTTTCCTCCCCAGAGCCGCAGTAGATCGTTGTATGTCATAGTTGTACGTCCTTCCAGTTGCTCTATGTGAGATGCCGCCTCAGCGTGGCTTGATGAGCTGTGCGTAGGCCCGAGCCCAAGATCTGAACCGGTGGACCCCCGGCAGCTGAGGCGGAGCACGCAAACTTAACCGCTACGCCACTGGGCCGGCCTCTAAAAGTTCTAACTAATATATGTGACTGAAGCTACTAACAATTAATAAGGGAAACGTCTTTGTCTTCATGGAAAGGAAGATGGATGTTTTCAGTGAAGACGGTATAAAAAATAGCCATTCTTGTTTCTTTAAAAAGCCTGTGAAAAGTGTGTGGGGAAAAAACAACTCTGAGGAAAAAGTTTTGTGTGTGGTCAAGTTGGTTAAGATGGAGATGGATTTGATTCGGTAACTGAGTTTTAGTATCAGAAGTAAGCTGGTGCAAAATTAGAATTTGGTTTCCTCTTTCTTAAAAGCATAGTCTTCTCTAACTTCCAGTCTGCTCTTGTTAAGGAAATTGTATCAGGTTTTGCTTTACCTTTGAGTGAATCTACACCAAGGACAGGAATTCTATGTTTAGTCAAAATACTTTCCTAGGCTCAAAAAGGAAGAGGCCTCTGTATGCAGAGGACTAAGGTTTTGGCTTTTTACCCGTTTTACTCTCTCTGTTTGCCTTTTCAAATGTTTTTTTAATCTTTAATTTTCTTTTTTTGGCGGGGGGGCGGGGTAGGCCCTGAGCTGACATCTGTTGCCAATCTTCCTCTTTTTATTTTTTTTCTCCCCAAAGCCCTGCCACATATATTCTAGTTGTAAGTCCTTCTAGTTCTTCTGTGTGAGCCCACCACCGCAGCGTGACTACTGACTGAGAAGCGGCGTGGTTCCACGCCTGGGAACGGAACCTGAGCTGCCTGCCGAAGTGGAGCGCACCAAACTTTAACCCCTAGGCCATCAGAGCTGGCCCGATATTTTTTTGATTTCTCCATTGATCCAATAGCTGTTCAGTAGCCCGTTGTTTAGTTTCCACATGTTTGTGACGCGTACTGAGGCCCTGAGCTAACATCTATTACCAACCTTCCTCCTTTTTTCCTCTCTTTTTTTCTCCCCGGAGCCCCAGTAGATAGTTGTATGTATGTCATAGTTATACCTCCTTTTAGTTGCTCTATGTGGGACACTGCCTCAGCGTGGCTTGATGATCGCTGAGTAGGTCTGTCTGTGCCCAGGATCCAAACGGGTGAACCCTGGGCCGCTGAAGCAGAGTGTGTGAACATCACCGCTACGACACCTGGCCGGCCCCTCTGTTTGCCTTTCATAATCTTCTTTTCCTTTCTTTTTTGAGGGAAATAAGTGCACTGTTAAAAAAAAAAAATTTAATGGCAGAAGATCTACAAATATTTTTTTGTACTTTCATGGAACGGTTCAACGTCAACATTTACCTCATTTCAACACACACACACACACACACACACACACACACACACACACACACACACGCACGCACTCTCAGCGTGGCCTTGTACGGATGTACTGGAACTTGATTTCTTGAGTGGATGGCTGTGAAGTCTCTGCCTCCTACCCCCTACCATTTTTGTGGGTTTGCTTGTTTGTCGTGATGGTAAGGACTGCTGAAATCAGTATTCTTATCCCCACTCACTCATGCATTTGCACCCATGCTCCCCACCCCTGTGTGTTGTCTTTGGACCTTTTTTTGTGGCCCGTGCAGAGACACATTTTGTCTTTTAAACTTTGCTGTGGTCAAGTGTATCAGTCATTTCCTCAGTGGCCTCTGGGATTTGTCTGTCCGCCTTAGAAAGACCTTGTGGCCTGGAAGTGACAGGGTACAAACAATTCCTCCGTTCTTCCTCTGTCATTGTTGTCGTCCTCTGACGAGGCCTGCGTGGTTTCGGTTTGACAGTCCCCGCCCGCCACGTTTTCCGAAGCCCTCCCGGGAGCCAGGGAAGCACTCAGGCCACTCCGGGAAGCAGGTGCCGGCAGCCCCAGCCCCCCTGCTGGTGTCTCCGAGGGAATTTTCCACGTCTGCATCAGCCAGCCGGCCCGGCCCGGCCCAGGCCCGGCCCGGGAGTGGTGTGGGGAGTCTGTCTCCTTCCCAGCAACTGCCCCTCCCCCTCAGCTTTCCAAGTCCTCCTTCTGCGCCCGGGGTTGTGCCGTGCCGGCTGGGACCTCCGAGGTGGACGCCCGGGGGCCTCGCGGGACGCCCTCCCGGCCGCCCCAGGGTGAGAGTCATGATCCGAGGTGGGCCAGGACACGATCGGGGCGGTGGGCGGAGGCTGTGCACTCTCGCGGGCCCGCGCTCCGGATCCCTCCCTCCCTCCCTCCCGGGGACGTTTGTGCTGATTGTCCGGTGCCATCTAGCGGCCGCTTTTATATAGTTTCTGTGCTCCGGAGCTCCGGCGACATAGGCAAGGGAGGGGACTGTTGAAGGACAGGTTGACGCAAGTAATCCATAACCAATCTATAAATCAGAATTGGGGTGAGTTTATTATGAGCCAAATTCGAGGACCACATAGCCCAGGGCCTTCCTTCCCCAAGGAAGGAAGGGCGCCAAAGAAGTGGGGTGTACCGCGTGGTTATATACCGTCAGAGTGTCTATCGCACAGGATTGGAATGTCCCTTTTACAGCACTCACGAGATTGCCCGGCCTGCCTGCCGGGCCTGCCTACCCGGCACAGCGATTCACACAGCAATTGATGAACACTGCGGAGAGCAGGTCTGTGGTCCCCAGCTGGGTGGTCACAGCGGGTCAGCAATCAATCCTTAGCCTAGAGAGAGAGAGGCTTACCCTCCAGGAAATGCTGATGTGGGGGAAGTTACTTTAGCTTAAGGGCATTTATTCTTGTCTTTGTGGCCTAGTAAATGCCTAAAGCAGATAGACAATCTATGCTCAAAGGCCACATCTGGCCCTTTTGGAAAAACAAGGTCAGGCTGAATTCGTTTTACACCAAATGGCTTCCTCATATACTCCAGGATATCCTATTGCTTGCCATTTATTTATCAGACATCTGTGTGGTTTCCCATCCGGGGCTGTGATGAACAGAGCTGCTGAGAACATTCGTGTCCAGGATTTTTCGTGAATGAACATGAAAGTTCTCGGGCCGCTCGGGCGTGGTGTCCTCCAGAGCACCCTTGAGCTTGATGCCTGCCTCCCTAGAAGGACTCACAGGGCTCCACGAAGCTGACTTCCTGGAGCTCCACCTGAGACCGCACGGCCCGAGCCCCCCCCACCCCCCCACGCCCCCCCCCCCCGACCCCGCGCCAGAAATCACACTGGGGCCCTCAACCACCCAAGGCCCCAGCTAAACAAAGACACTCTTAGGAGGCAGGACGTTCCGAGGGCTTAGAGGTTGCAATTTTCTGTCGTCGTTTTTTTCTTGTCGTTGTTGCTGGTGAGTCTTGGAAACCCCCACGCTGTTTTCCGCAGTGGCCATGCCACTTTACATCACCACCAGGGAGGCGTGAGTGAGTGACTCGGCCTGTCCGTCCGCGACCTCGCTAGCAGTTTGATACTGTTCTCGTATTTTGCCGAAGGCATTCTGACAAATGTGTCCCGAGGATATCTCACTCCGATTCTCATTTGCATCTCCAGGAAACGGCTCACATCTTTTCACGTGCAGATTTGTAAATTCATCGGTTATCTCCTCCTCTCCATGTGAGATGCCTGCTCTGTCTTTCTGTTTATTGTGTATTTGGATTTTTTTTTTTCCCAAGATACTGCTACTGCATTTTGAGGGTTCTTTACAAATTCCAATCAGAGGTGTGGTTTGCACAGATTTTCTGCCCCCAGACTCTGTCCTTGGTCGTTTCGTCCTCTTAAGAGGGTGTTTCACAGAACCTAGGAGTTTAATTTTGATGATTTCCAATGTCTCCATTTCTTTTTATGGATCACGCTTCTGAGGTCAAGTCTTAAAATCTCTTTGCTGGCCCTGTACCCCCAATTCTTTCTCTTAGAATTCTTCCTCCTACAGCATGTTCTAGTTTTACTTCTTACATGGAAGTTGTTACTCCTGAGGTCCCGGTTGCCGTCACGAATGAAGCTCAACTCCCCTCTCTGCCTATTTCTCAAAAGGCCTGAGGCTGGACTACTGCTACAGATTCTTCTGATTTCGTGCTAAATGGACCCACCCGCACCCTCCCGTCCTGCCAGACCGGACCCTTGCACAAAAATCTCCACTTGAAGAGTGTTTTCACCTTAACCAGGACATAAACACCACCCGTGTCCCCACCACCACAAGCCCCCGCCCCTCCCCCGGCTCCCTCCCAACCCGTATAGCTAACACCCATGAAACAAAAATCTCCTGCTACCTCATCCACTTGAGAAGAGTCAGTCTCCTCTAAAGACCTTATCCTCGATGACTTACTGCTGCCTCCCTTTCCCTGGCACAATTCTCTCCCTGGATGTGCCCCATCTTAGACTCGCACAGCTCCACCGCTCGGGGGAGCTGGAGACGATATCCAAATTGGCTCAGACGGTAGCCTCCTCGTTTCAAAATGACCTACGCGTGACATCGGCCGTAAACGTGGTCCAGAAATCAGTGACTTTCGTGTGCCTCCGGTGAAATCCGGAGACCCTGGCATCTGGAACACATCTTCTCCACGTCCTTCAAACCTTTGCTCTCCCTCTTTACCCCTGATAGCCCGCCCGATGGTTCACGGGGAAATGAGATCCCGTCTGGCAAGAGCCGAGTCGTCTCCCCACCACGTGCGAAAAGAAAAGGCACGGGCCCACCCCCGCCCATCTTATCCTTCTTCACCCACACCATCGTGTCATAAAAATGAGTGCCCCAGAAAAACGTGTCCCTCCTCCTGTCAAAAGCTGAAACCTCGGGTCAAACACTGAGACGGAAAGGACGCTGGGGTATTGTTTTGAGCTACACACAGACGCTTTTAAAGAGGATGACAACAACAAACGAGCAAAACCTTACCCCCATCAGGGAGCAGGTGCAAGAATGGAGTGCTGACTGACCCTCCTTCTTTGCTTCCTGGAAGCAGGAGGTCGGTCAACCAACCAACCAACCACCCTCCCCCCCACACACACACCCCGAGGAAGATGTCCTCTCTATCCCAGGAGGAGAGTGACGTTCTTATCTTATTGGCAAGGTCGGGAAGTTGAGGATGAGAGAATTCTGTACAAACGGACCTCTCGTTAACGATGTTTACTCTTCCAATCCACGAGCATGGAATATCTTTCCATCTCTTTCTTCTTCGATTTCTCTCAGTAACGTCTTATAGTTTTCAGCGTATAGGTCTTTCACCTCCTCGGTAAAGTCTGTTCCTTGCTATTTTCTTCTTTGTGCGGTGATTGTAAATGGGAGTGTATTCTCAACTTCACTTTCCACTAGTTTGTCGTTAGTGTGTCGAAATGTAACTGATTTCTGTCTGTTGATTTGTATCTTGCAACTCGACTGTATTTGTTGATTATTTCCAGGAGGTTTTCGGTGGATTCCTGAGGGTTTTCTATATAGAGAATCGTGTCACCCGCCAATAGTGAGAGTTTCACTTCTGCCTGTCCGACTTGGATCCCTTTTATTTCCTTTTCTTGCCTCATCGATCTGGCTCAGACTTCCAGGAGTATGCCGAATAAGAGTGGTGAGAGCTGGCATCCTTGTCTTGTTCACGTTCTCAGAGGAATGGCTTTCAGTTTTTCTCCGTTGAGTATGAGGTTGGGCTGTGGGTTTGCCATGTGTGGCCTTCATTCTGTTGAGGTACTTTCCTTCCATGCCCATTTTCTCGAGAGTTTCTATCATAAATGGATGTTGGATCTTGTCCAATGCTTCCTCTGCCTCTATTGAGATGGTCACGTGGTTTTTATTCCTCATTTTGTTAACGTGGTGTGTTCACCTTGATTGATTTGTGGACGTGGAACCATCCCCACATGCCTGGAATAAATCCCGCTGGGTCGTGGTGGATGATCCTTGGGATGTGTTGTATTCGAGTCGTTAATATTTCCCTGAGGATTTTTGCATCGATGTTCATCAGTGATATTGGCCTGTATTTTTCTTGTTCTATGCTGTCCTTGTCCGGTTCGGATGTCAGAGTAATATTGGCCTCGTAGAATGAGTTAGGAAGCTTCCCCTCCTCTTTAATTTTTTGGAAGAATTTGAGAAGGGCAGATATTGAGTCTTATTTGGATGTTTGGTAGAACTCACCAGGGGAGCTGTCTTGCTCTGGACTTTTCTTTTCTGAGAGGTTTTTGATTACCGTTTCAATCTCTTTACTTGTGATTGGTCTATTCAGATTCTCTCTTCTTCTTCTTCTTCTTCTTCTTCTTCTTCTTCTTCTTCTTCTTCTTCTTCTTCTTCTTCTTCTTCTTCTTCTTCGTCTTCTCCTCCTCCTCCTCCTCCTCCTCCTCCTCCTCCTCCTCCTTCTTCTGGAGGAAGATTGGCCCTGCGATAACATCTGTTGCCAATCTTCCTCTTTTTTCTCCCCAAAGCCCCACTACATAGCTCTGTATCATAGTTGTAGAGTTGTAGCTCTTCTATGTGGGACGCCACCTCAGCATGGCTTCATGAGCGGTGAGTAGGTCCACACCCAGGATCCGAACCAGGGAACCTGGGCCACCACAGCGGAATGGGTGAACTTAACCGCTACGTCACCGGGCGGGCCCTCTCTCTTTCTTCTTGATTCAGTTTTGGGAGGTCGCAGGATTCTAAGAACTTATCCATTTCTTCTAGGTTATCATCCTGTCTGTGGGCGTATAGCTTTTCATAACAGTCTCTTATAATCCTTTGCATTCCTGTGGTGTCTGTTGTAACTTCTCTTCTTTCCTTTCTGATTTTATCTATTTCAGTCTTCTCTCTTTTTTTCTCAGTGATTCTGGCTGAGGGTTTGCCCATTTTGTTTATCTTCTCAAAGAACTGGATCTTAGTTTCCTTTCTATTTTATGTATGTATTTTTTTAGTCTCTATTTCATTAATGTCTGCTGTGATTTTTATTATTTCCTTCCTTCTACTGACTTTGGGCTTTGTTTGGTCTTTTTCTAGTTCCTTTAGGTATAGGGCAAGCTTGTTTATTTGAGATTTTTCTTGTTTGTTGAGGTAGGCCTGTTTTTCTATTCATTTCCCTCTTAGCGCTGCTTTTGCTGCAGCCCATAAGTTTTGGTATGTTGTGTTTTCATTTTGATTTGTCTCTAGGTATATTTTTTTAACTCTAGTGAGGGATTACTATTTTTTTTTGGGGGGGGCCTGGGAAACATTTGCCCTGAGCTAACATCTGTTGCTCATCTTCCTCTTTTTATTTACTTCCTCCCCAAAGCCCTGATACATAGTTGTCTATTCTAGTTGTAAGTCCTTCTAGTTCTTCTACGAGAGCCACCACCACGGCATGACTACTGACCAAGGAGTGGCGTGGTTCCACGCCTGGGAACCGAACCTGGGTTGCCGAAGTGGAGTGCACCAAACTGTAACCCCTAGGCCGTCATGGCTGGCCCAACGTTTTCTGATTTCTCCTGTGATTTCCTCATTGATCCAACAGTTGTTCAGTAGCCCGTTGTTTAGTTTCCACATGTTTGTGACACATATTGAGGCCCTGAGCTAACATCTATTAACAATCTTCCTCCTATTTTCCTTTCTTTTCTCCCCAAAGCCCCAGTAGATAGTTGTATGTCATACTTGTCCATTCTTCTAGTGACTCTATGTGGGATGCCACCTCAGCACGGCTTTAAGAGTGGTGTGTGTGTCTGAGCCCGGGATCCGAACCAGTGAACCCTGGGCCACTGAGGTGGAGCATGCGAACTTAACTGCTACGTCACTGGGCGGTCCCCTAAAAATTCTAATTAATGTATGTGATTAGGGGGCCGGCCCTGTGGCGTAGCGGTTAAGTGCTCCCGCTCCGCTGCTGGCGGCCCGGGTTCAGATCCCAGGCCATGCTGTGGCGGCATCCCACATAAAGTGGAGGAAGATGGGCACGGATGTTAGCTCAGGGCCAGTCTTCCTCAGCAAAAAGAGGAGGATTGGCATGGATGTTAGCTCAGGGCTGATCTTCCTCACACACACACAAAAATATGTATATGTGACTAAAGCTACTAAAAATTAATAAGGGAAACACCTTCATATTCAAGGAAAAGGAAGAAGGGTGTTTTCAGTAAAGACGGTATAAAAAGTAAAGTTTTTTTTAAAAATAACTTTATTTATTTTTCCCCCAAAGCCCCAGTGGATAGTTGTATGTCATAGCTGCACGTCCTTCTAGTTGCCGTACGTGGGATGCGGCCCCAGCATGGCCGGAGAAGCGGTGCGTCGGTGCGCGCCCGGGATCCGAACCCGGGCCGCCAGTAGCGGAGCGCGCACACTTAACCGCTAAGCCACGAGGCCCGCCCGGTCAAGGGTCTTTTGTGTGTTTGCTTGCTTGCCTGTGGATGTTCAGTCGCCCTACTCCCATTTGATGGAGAGGCCATCTTTTTACTCCCGTGGGTTGCTTTTGCATGATGGCCAAAATTCAGTTTTGGCAGGTTTGGCCGGTTCTGTGAAACAATTAATGTTATTATTTTTAACCGGCAAAAGATCTACAACTTTCTTCGTGAAACAATTAATGTTATTATTTTTAACCGGCAAAAGATCTACAACTTTCTTCGTGAAACAATTAATGTTATTATTTTTAACCGGCAAAAGATCTACACCTTTCTTCGTTTTCTAGTTTCAGGGAACAGTTCAACAGGTATCTCATCTCAAACACACGCACGTGCAGACGCACACACACACACTCGCAGCGTGGCCTTGTACGGACGTACTGGAACCTGATCTGTTGAGCGGATGGCTGTGAAG
Organism: Diceros bicornis minor; assembly: GCF_020826845.1. Taxonomy (NCBI): domain Eukaryota; kingdom Metazoa; phylum Chordata; class Mammalia; order Perissodactyla; family Rhinocerotidae; genus Diceros; species Diceros bicornis. The sequence goes on along the minus strand of NW_026691192.1, from coordinate 57,998 downwards.
TCTCTTCCCCCACCCCCCACCACTTTCTGTGGGTCTGCTCGCTTGTCACGACGGTAAGGACCGCTGACATCGATGTTCTGGTCGCCACTGGTGCATTTGCACCCACGCTCCCCAGCCCCGCGCGCTGTCTCGGGACTGTGTCGCGGCCCGCGCGGAGGGAGACACGTTCGTGTCTCTTCAACCTCCGTGCGGTCAGGCGTCGCCGTCGTTTCCCCGGCGGCCTCTGGGCTTTGCCTGCCTGCCTTGGGAAGCCGTCGCGGGTTGGAAGTGACGGGATGCGGACAGTTGCTCCGTCGTTCCCCTGTCGTCGTCGTCCTCTGACGACTCGCCCGGTTTCGTTTTGGCGGTGCCCCGCCCGCCGCGTTTCCCTGAGTCCTCCCGGGAGCCCGGGAAGCGCCCGGGAAGCGCTCGGGGCCACCCCGGGAAGCCAGCCGGTGCCGGCAGTCCCGGCGCCCCTGCTGGCGTCTCTGAGGGAATGTTCCCCGTCCCCTCACGGGCGAGCGCCCGAAACACACACGTTTTCCGAGTCCCTCTCCGGCGGCCGGGGTCGCGCCGTGCCGGCTGGGAGCCCCGAGGCGGATGCCCCCTGGCCGCGCCGGGCCGGGAGATGGGACCCGGGGTGGGTCGGGACGGGGTCGGGCCGCCAGGCGGCCCGGCTGCGCGCCCCGGCCGCGCGCCCCGGCCGGCCAGGGATCCGGATCCGTCCCGCTGACGTTCGCGCCGGTTGTCCGGTGCCACCTGGCGGCCGCTTTTATATCGTTTCTGTCCTCCGGAGCTCCGGCGACCTCGGCAAGGGAGGTGACTTGGCCGCGGTGACCGAGGCGGAGTTCCGGGAGGCCGGTGGCAGTGGCGGGATCGGTCCCGGTCGTGCCGGGGCGCGGGCGCGTCGTCCGCCGGGCGGAGATTGGACGTGCAGGAGAGTGTGGGGAGGTGGCTGTCGCCGCGCTCCTCGAGGCCGGCGGGTGTGCGGGGCCGCCCGGACGGGTCGACCAGCAGACGCCGGTGCCACTGCGACCCTCGGGGACCGACCGGGGCCGGCGAGGTGGGGGGGCTTCCCGAGCCCGGCTGGCGTCCCCCGTGCGGCCCGGGTCGTCGGGCCCTCCGTGTCACCGGTTTCTTGCTCGCGCGCCGCTCCGGAGGTCGGGGACCGGCCCGGGCCTTGCGGGGAGGCCCGTGGAGGGCGAGACGGCGGCGGCTCGGCCGCGGGCACGGGTGGCTCCGGGTCGTCGGACTCGACTTTTCTCACCGCGTTTTCCGAGTCCCGCTCTGGCGGTGGGGACCGACCGGCCCGGGCCGTCCGTGGTGGCGGCCCGGTCGTCGGAGGCGACTCCGAGGGATGTTTTTCAAGTCCCACTCCGGAGGAGAGCGCGGACCGGCCCCCGCCCTCGAGGGTGGGCCGGGGAGAGGGCGTCCCCGTCCCGGACACGTGACCGCGTGGGTCCGGGTCGTCGCGCTGGATTTCTATCGCCAAGTTTTCCGAAAGCCTCTGGGTCCGGAGGTGGGGACCGGCTCGAGAGGCAGGTGGAGCCCCGGGTGGGGTAGGGGGGCACGTGGACGGACGCCGGCCTGCCCGTGTGGGGCCCGGTCGCCTGGGGCGCCTCTGAGGAATCTTTTTTTTTCCCCAAGTCCTGCCCCGGAGAGGAGGATGGACCGGCCGCCTGCCCTCGAGGGCGAGACGGCGAGGGTGTACCCGGCCGGGCGCGGGTCCCGCGTGCCCCCGCGCCCCCTCTGCCGCCGCACTTCCGGGGTCGACCAGATGGTCGCGGGGGCTCCGGGGCTGGTGGCGATGGGGTGGTGCCGGGGGCCTGGTGACCGGGCCCGTGATCCAAGGGGTGCCGCCGTGATCCGTGGGTGGGCCCCGTCGCCTGGTGCGGCCATTCTTTCGCCCGAAATGGTCGTTTTTCGCTGCCAGATAGGTGCTGACACGCTGTCTCCGGACGTTTGTCGCCTGGGAGTCGTTGGGCCTCTGGACGCGCGTGGCGGGGCTCCGGGCTGTGACCGTGGGGTGGAGGCCCGGTTCTGCCCCTGCCACTTGAGCCCGCCCGCCTGGGCTGGGCCTGCGCGCCGGCTCCTGTGCGTCCCAGGTGTCCCGATCCGCGGTGCCGCCTCCGGTCTCCAGCACCCGAGGGCGGCGGGGGAGGTGGCGCGGGTCCTCTACCCGGTGCGCTCCCCGCCGCAGGCAACCCCGGTGCGGTCGCGACTACCCCACGCCTCGGGCTCCCGCGCCACCGCGTGTCAGGCGTTCACCTCCTGGGGTCGTGGCCCGCTGCTGCACGACTCGGGGGTGGGGGGGAAGCGGTGAGGCTGAGGCAGTCTCTCCCTCGGTGACTGCCGCTGTTCTTGTCGTTGTCTCCGTGAGGCGTGTCGCGCCGTGGTGATCGATGTGGTGATGTGGCGCTCTCCTGGGCCGGGCCTAAGCCGTGCCAGGCGAGGGACGGGCGTTTGTGTCAAACGGGCCCGCTCTTCTCGCTCTGCCCACGGGCCCCTCGCCTCTCCTCCCCGCCCGTCGGTGGTGTGTGGAAGGCAGGGGTGCGGAACCCGGCCCGACCTCGCTCTCCCGCCCTCTGCCTTGTGGCGTCGGTGGGGCCGAGGTCTTTGTGACGCAGTGCACACTCCGTGTGGCCTCTCGGCCGCGTCTGGCGAGTGGGCCTCCCCGAGGTGGGGTGGGCCGTGCCGCCGCCGCACCACACGCTCCCCCGGGTGTGTGGGTGTGTGTCGCCCGGTCCTTGGTGGTGCCCCTGGAGCGCTCCAGGTCGTCCGTCAGGTGCCTGAGGCCGAGCGGTGGTGTCGTTTCCCGCTTCCAGCGACCCCTTCGGGTCACCGCTACGATGGTGTGTCTGAGGCGAGACGGGGGTCCAGTCGGTAGGGGAGGCATGCCCGTTTCCCCTCGCGGGGGCGGGTGCCTCGTCGTCCCACCGGCCTGCGGCGTGGAGACTGACTGGCTGGGTGCACGCCGTGTGTCCTCCGTCGCTGGGGCTGGCACGCGGGTGCGTTGAGC
>NW_026691192.1:17500-42500 GCF_020826845.1 Diceros bicornis minor | reverse complement strand
GGTCTGGACTTAGCCTCTGGGCCCGGGGCCGTGGGGTAGACCAGATGTCCGGTCTGGACTTAGCCTCTGGGCCCGGGGCCGTGGGGTAGACCAGATGTCCGGTCTGGACTTAGCCTCTGGGCCCGGGGCCGTGGGGTAGACCAGATGTCCGGTCTGGACTTAGCCTCTGGGCCCGGGGCCGTGGGGTAGACCAGATGTCCGCGCCGCACAGCCCCTGGGCCCGGGGCTGTGGGGTAGACCAGATGTCCGATCTCGACTTGGGCCCGTGCCTGCGGCTTAGACCAGATGTGCGCTCCGCACTTAGCCCCTGGGCTCGTGACTGTGTGAGGTAGACCGGCTGTCCCATCCGGACAGCCCCTGGTCCCGGGCCGCTCGCGTCGACCGGCTGTCCCATCCGGACAGCCCCTGGTCCCGCGCCTCTCGGGTCGACCAGATGTCCCTGCCGAGCGGCGGCGCCACACCTCCCCCATGGTGTGTTTGGGCAAGCGAGGCCGCTAGGGTCTGAAGGTCCCGAGGCCCTGCGGACCCTCGGGACGACGGGGGTCCCGGTTCCCCGGGTCGACCAGCTGTCCGACCTGGACTTGGTGCGCAGATGGGACGGCTGGTTGGCTGGGATGAAATCCAGAGAGGGCGAAAAAGATCGATCATGCAGTATCATAAATCATACCTCTCTAGTCGTTGAAAGCAAAGAAACACGCAATTAACATTTTATTGTTCTAACCATTACCGTTTTCATGACTATCGTTTAGTGATGTTTGGTGGCGGTGGCGGTGGCGGCGGTGGCGGCAGCGGCAGTCAAAAAAGAAGCAGATTCAAGAGAGGAAAAAAAAGGAAAACACCGAAGGAAACGTCCTCCATCCACAAGGGGTGCCCGATGGATCCCAGGCGACGCGGGAGGGCCAGGTCTCGTTCGCTTCTCGGACATTTCTAAATCCGCACGGGCGGGAATCGCTCGCGCCGGCTGAAGGGAGCCCAGGCAGGGATGCCTCCGCTGAGATTTCCACGTCGACCGCAGGACCCGGAACCGGCCCGGCCGGCCTGTGGCACGAAGGCGTGTGGAGGACGGCTCCGTCCCCTAGCCGCCAGACGCCCCTGTCCCAGGGACGTTCGGAAGAAAGTTGCCAAGGCCCCTTTCCGGGACCGGGCTGGCCTCTCCCCCTCTGCTCGCCTCGGGCCGAGAAACGAGACCCGAGGGGGATCGGGACCCGACCAAGCACCTGGCCGGCCGGCGCTGCAGCCTCCCTGCTCCGCGATCCTGAGCCGTCCCGCTGACGATGAGGCTGCTTGTCGGGCGCCACCTGCCTGGCGGCCGCTTATATAGCGCTCCAAGAGGTCGACCAGATAGCCGGCTTGGGCCGGTCGGGGCCGGCAAGGGGGAAGACAGGAGAGAGGATGGCCGGCGGGGTGGGGGTGAGCGCTGGGAGTGAGGTGTGGGAAGCAGTCCGGCGGGCAGTCGGAGGTGCAGGGTTGTCATGGTGGTTCCGACAATAATTTTTATCATTGACAAAGATTGCCGCGTGCCACTAGACAAGGCCTGGAGAGAGAAATTGGTAACATACAGAAAAATGCAGGGCGCGGACACTTGGTAGCGTCGGCGTATGTCTCTAAATGGAGCTATCACAATGGCTGTCCTTTCCTTGCGCGGGCCCCGTGGCTCAGCGGTGAAGTGCGCGCGCTACGATGCTGGCGGCCAGGTTTCGGATCGCCGGCGCGCACCGACGCACCGCTTCTCCGGCCACGCTGAGGCCGCGTCCCACGTACAGCAACTAGAAGGATGTGCAACTAGGACGTACAGCTATCTACTGGGGCTTTGGGGGAAATAAATAAATAAATAAACAAACAAACAAACAAACAAACAAACAAATAAATAAATAAATAAGTAAATAAATAAATAAATAAATAAATAAAAAGGTAAGTAAGTAAGTAAGTAAAAAATGTCAAAACAGAAAAAAACAATTACTGTCCTTACTTTGTATTCAGAGAGCTAGAGCGAGGAGGGGGGAGGGAACGGAGCAGGAGGAAAGAAGGGAGGCTGGCAGGGACGGAGGCAGGCAGGCAGCACAATCGAGTTTCTCTTTCCACAAAAGGCGTCCGGCGGAAAACTCACAGGAGGAGGGCTTTCGGGCTGCAAAGCCCAAAGCACACCTCCGCGGCGATGGGCCCAAAACGCTCAGAGATTCAGGGTCACCACTCAACTGACGGCTGTCCTCATTTGGGCCCCTGACTTAGGACCTCTCCCTCCCACCCAACTTGGGAGCAAAGAGGAAAGCAAATCTGCTTCCCCCCCCCCCCCCCCCCCCCCGTTACATAGGACGCCCTTCTTCTAGTCAGCCCGCCTCCAGCTTTTCCACACGCCAAACACCTCTCGTCGGGATGGGCCTTCCTTTTTTTGCCACCATCCGGCTTTCCCACTCCTCTGCCAAATGCAAGTGGTGGAGGTGGAGGTGGAGGTGGAGGTGGAGGTGGAGGCCCACCGACCCTCTTGCTTGTTGGGAAGTGGTTCTCGTTCTCCTATGTGGGTGATCTTGATCTACACAGACGTTATTAGCTTGGGGAACGGGTAAGAGCACTCAGATGAATGTCTGTGCCCAGTGTCGATAACGAACTAGCTGTCTCCGTCTCCGTCTGTCTGTCTCTTCCCTTTATGTGTGTATGTGATAAAGGTAGGGAGACCCACCGACAAGCCGACTACCTGCAGACCGACCCACCTACCTAATTTTCATCACTCTGAAAATTGAGGTCACGTCCTGTAAAATCAAGCCTTTAAAAAGTGCACCAGCCGGTGGGCCTTGGGAGTCTATTCACACAGTGGCACAGCCGTCACCAATATGTATTTATTTCCAGGACATTCGCATCACCTCAAAATTAACAACGCCCCCTCCCCCCCCCCCCCCCACACACACCCCGGGGAAAGACCAATCAGATTAACGGCAGGGTGCTTTTTTCAACAGGCAGGCCCGAGTCATCCCTTTAGAATGTTTCCGAGTCCCGTTCCGTTCTCGGACGCAGCGCTTTCGGCCCTCAAGGAAGCAGACGGTGGGGGTGGAGGTGAAGGTGGACTGGGGGGCGTGTGTGGCATGTCCGTCCTTCTGCCACTGCAGAAATTATTTCGAAAGGAGGGAGGGACGGTTGGTGTAGGTGGACCGTACTGGGTGACGGTGGTTTGGGAGCTTTCCCTAGAATGAGGAGAGAGCAGTCTTCCCTGTGAAGTCAGGGAGCCGGAATAGGTTGCCCCCACATCGACCCGCTCTGGCACATGGGTTCTTTGGAATTCGAGGCCCTGGCCTTGAGAAACAGCGGGCGCGAGAAGGGCACGGGACCTCTCCCTTGTCGTCCTGACCTGAAATCGGGAGATGAAGCTCCCACGGGAAAGGTGCCCTCCCTGAACCAGGAGGACGCTTGTCAGCCCAGACGCTAGCCCGGAGGACTCTGTTTCAAACAAAACCTTGACTCCTCCCATCTCTTGATTGACCTTCCCACAGGTGGCTGGCCTCGGAAGCCTAGAGCCGCTTTCCTTTCTCCTGTCATTTCGCTACAACTGGATTGTCCGTGGTGTGACGTGCTCTAGGAGCTGGAATTCAGTCAGAGCCGCCACTTCGAGTGACTTCCGCTTTAGGCTTCTCCCCGAGTGACGTGCCCTTGCACGCGTTCCTAATCTCTCTGTCGTTCTCTTCTGGATCTGTCTTTTTGTTACCGGGCCGGGGTGGGCTCAGCCAAGGACTCAGAAGGGGGATAGCGGCGGGAACATCGTTTCTCCTCCCCTATGCCTGCTGAACGCAGGCTTACACACCGGAAACTCCCCCACCCTCACCCCTCAGTGGGATGCTGTACATCCTTCGGGTCACACACAGTCTGCATGCGTGGGCACCGACAGAAAGATTTGGCAACAGCCTTAGCTGCTCTGCGCTGGTTCCAAGTGCCGCCCCGCCTCCCCCCCACGGCGCGCCCTGCCCCCCCCCCCCCACCACCACCACCAAGAGAGAGAAGTGAAGTGACTCCGGGAGAAAGCCGATTCAGAAATTACACATAATTCAGCTGGTACTTGCTGTGAAAGGGGGACAGGGTATGCTTTGAAACGCTGAAATTCTCCCTGCCTTTCCTTGACGGGAATGACAGCGCCTACAACCTGCTGTCATTGGCGAGTTTTAGTCACCTCGAGAGGAAGGACCGATTTCAAATGGCTGAACCCTGGTGGGTCACGGTGCAGGTGACGTGACCCTCTCTGACAGACGCAGGCGATCCCCTGCTCCGGGTCAAGGAGAGAGGGTGTTTATTGTTCTGTTCTTTAAAATGGTGCTTCAAGATGGACAGCACTTACAACCTAGCCTTTTCACCCTTCATAATCGTACGGCAGTGGCACGAGGTACGTTCACATCCTCCTCGTCGAGTTCACTGTTCCAGGGTTATTTGATTTTTAAAGTCAAATCTCGGGATCACGACTTGGAGTCACCGTTCGCCCACTGAGAGAGAGCCCCTCCCCCCCCCCCCCCCCGTTCACTCGGAGGTGCTGTCGGTGGGGGTTCCTTCATGTTTGTCCATCATCCTTCCTCTTCTTAAGGGTGAGGAGGCGATGCGTGAAATCGCCAGTGGGTATGCGGCACGAGACTGAGGACTTCCCGCGGGAAGCAGGTGGGAGAGGGAGGACAGACCGATCCAGCGGACTTGAAGACGAATGATCAAAACCTGCACCTAGAGCAGAGCGTCGCCAGTTAGGAGTTTGCTTGCTGGGCCCGTAACCCAGGGTGGATGAGTCAAACCATCCCCTGCCAGGCCTCTCCCGGCCCTCGGGACTCCAAGCCCGCGTTTGTCCCGTGAACTCCGACACACCGAGATTATCTGTTTGGTGTCCCCCTTTGATTCGGCTCCCCATCCCGCCCCCGCCCCGTGCCACGCGCCACGCAGTGAGGAAGACGTAAACCGGGACGTCAGTCCCCACAGCCCTGATTCTCAAGTGGTTTAGCGGGTTAGGGAAAGCGGGGGCGGGGGGGGGGGTGCTCTTTCTGTCCCAGAGGAGTCGCGCTTCTCAGACATCCATGCTCCCTCCCTCTCTCCCTGCAGTTTGGAAGCTGCAGCCTAAGGGTGGGGGAGTTGAAGAGAGCCATTCAGTGGAGAGACGCCCGAGGCGAAGTGAAAGGCTCCGACTTGACCGCAGAGCTTTCTGCATTTCAATGAAACCATTCCCTGAGGCCCCTTGGAGTGAATGGGCCTGACCTCCCTTCCCCCCCTCCCTGGCTGGCGAGTCCCACCCACTTGGCAACGGAAGGCTAGGGGTTTCATCCTCCGTGGTGAACCCGGGCCCCTCGTCCGAAGGAAAATCCCGCATGGGCGTGGGTACAGCCGAGTTGGTATCTCGGGCAAAGCCGTCAGGGTGGCGAGATGATGGTGGATGAGAGGAGACTTGTTCCGGGGCCGCCCTCCCCTGTGGGTGCGAGTGGGGCTGGGGGCGGGACCCGGACCGTGGGAGAGTGCAGGACGGGAGCAGCTGCCCGCCTGCCCGCCTTCGGGCTGAGAGCAGCACACAGGGCACGCTGGCTCCCGCAACTTCATTTGTTCTGGGAACCTTCTGTGGTTACCCGTGAGGCGCCAGTTGCTCTGAGGAACAAAGCTCAACTCCTCTCTCTGCTTCTTTCCCAAGAGGCCTGAGTCTCAGCGACTACAGATTCTTCTGATTGCTCGCTAAATGGACCCACGCGCACCCTCCCGTCCTGCCGGACCGGACCCTTCTACAAAAATCTCCACTTGGGGAGTTTTCTCGCCTCACCCAGAGCAGACACACCACCCCCACCCCCACCCCCACCACCCCTCTCCCTCCTTGCCGCTCCCCCGCCTCAATAGCTAACACACACGAAACAAAACTCCAGCTGGTCAGGGCCGGCCCCGTGGCTTAGCGGTTATGTGCGCGCGCTCCGCTGCTGGCGGCCCCGGTTCGGATCCCGGGCGCGCGCCGACGCACCGCTTCTCCGGCCACGCTGAGGCCGTGTCCCATGTCGGGGGAAGAGGGAGAATCTCCCTCTGCCCTTTCCCTTAAGGTTCTTACGGCTGGCCAAATAATCGACAAGACAGGTTAGCAGGAGAAAATAATACCAAGTTTAAGAACATGTATACATGGGAGAAACTCAGAAACGAGCAACTCGTCCCTCTGTCTAAGCTGCTTGCCTAAGTATTGCAGCTAAAGGCGAGGAGCGTGTTGGGGGTGGGTAGTGGCCTGGGACTTCAGAGGGCAGGAGGACCATTCTTTTCGGGGTCAGCTGTAGAGAATGTGGTCAGGGAGAGTTAGAGTTTTGGGATAAAAGGGGCTTGGTGCCCCTCCCATTGTAACATCTATTTTACATGATCATTACAGCCATCATGATAGAAGATCTGTTCCAGGAAGGAGCCACCATGTCGAATTCTTTAGGCAGTTAGTGGGGGAGGTCAAATGTCCCTCAGAGAAAACAATCAAGGTAAAGAGATATATTTCAGGGTGGCCAAATCTTGATCTCCCACAGTCCCGCCTCTGAAACTAAAAGTTTCACAGTCCTTTTGAAACTTACAGAAGTTTCATAGTCCAGAAGCTGAGTTGGTAGATTGTTTCATCTCACTGAACACGTTTCTTAGTCCTGATAATAGGTCGGTTCAATTAAGTTCATTTCAGAAGGTGGTGATGCAGGTGGGCTCTCGAGGTGACGCCTATATTGTGGAAGCAAGCAATCAAGTATTTAATAGAAGCATTTCTATGGAAACAAAAGAGAAACAAGGTTAATGGTTGGAGCCGATTGGAAACGTGTTTTTGAGTTCGGAGGACAGCCAGTGAAGAAGCATTTCAGACGTCAGCGTCCAAGTATCTTTTGCAGTTTAAAATGTCTCTGATGGTGTCGTCAGGTCATCTCTTAAGTTTATATCAAGTCCAGTCCATCGGCTTCAGTTTGTAAGTCTTCAGGAAAAAGGGCAGGTTTAGTTTTCAGCGATTTCCAATGAAAATGATGGAAAAAAATCAAAAACGTTAGTTTGGACATCTGTCGCCAGATGTTTCAGGAGACTAGAAGAAATCAGGATCCAGTCCAGTCAACAGATATAAGACAAAAACCTCAAAAGACAACAAAACTAGGATCTAATATCCGCAAATTTATACTGAAATAGTTTTTACCGAAATATAATTTTTCTCTCTAAAATCACCCTCATTTTTATTAAGATAGCAAAATTAAAACTAGTTTGCAAAATAAGTCTAGTTCCAATAGAGTTGGCCCAATTATTTACATAAGTACAGCAAGAATAGCAGTTGATCACATAGGCTCTTTTAAATCTGCTTTGCTGGAACTTTTGATAAGGAATCTCACATTGAACTTTAAAGGTCTCTCGAGGCCAGGAAAGCAAAGCCAAGGATTTTGTCATCAGACTTTGTCTGCAATACCCATAGATTTGGGTGAATTCCTCTCTTCTGAGGTTCCCCCCAAATATTTCGAGGTTCCTTGTACCTGACAGATAAGTGACATTCTTGACTTATCCTGGTAAGTGCTGCTTGGAACATAAGGTACCAGGCCAATATTTCCGTGTGGCTTTATTCCATAAAGTCAAATCTTCATTCCTCAGAAGCTGCAGGGTGATATCGCAAATATGATGTTCCAGTTACAACCTTGGTAACATAACCAGTGTTTCCAATTGTGTCCTGTGATAAGGAGAACAGATTCTTATTGAACTTATGCAAGTAACTATATTGCCATGAAAACAACAATACTCACTCACTAAGAGTTTCCAAATTTGAGGGATCAGATAGAGAGAAAAAGATAAATATTTCAATTTTACTGACAAAAATATCATTTACCAAATTGCTATAAATCATAGCTAGCTCAGGAGAAAAGAGAAAAAGTTTTCCTTAAATCTGAAAAAACAAAACATTGAAAATTCAGCAACACTTCAAATGAAAAATCATAGAAATTATAATTATCCTTATCAGTTGATTCAGTCCTGTGTAATCCATTCTTGATCCCAACCTTTTTGTTAGCAGCTTCATGAAGTCGGTTTCTCCATCAGATTTCTGTAATTTCTTACCACGTTCATTTTCGTGATCAGAAAGTTTGTCAGAAACCTGTATTCCAGTGTAAACATCAGAGTCCTTTCCATGAATTTTTCTGAAGTTGAAACATATTTTGCAAAAGCATTAGAGCAAAGAAATAAGTCTGTAAACAACAAGACCTCAAAATGGCAATTGACAAAGAAATTTGGTTAATTTTGTGACATACAACACTTTAAAATAATAATAACCAGAATTATGACTGATAATCAGGACAGATCAGCATTTCAGTAACGTTATACAATTTTAAAACACCTATATGAATAACATTTACCCACATAATAGCACCTGAGCAGGCTTATCGTCACTTGTCTGACAATGCTTTCCATGTAATTTAACATACTGAATAAGCCTAATAAGTTTAGTATCTTCCTCCTTATAGGAAGAGAGCAAATGTCTTTGAGAAGTTCCAGGGCCCTTTGAAAATTCTCAAAGTAAAAAAAAAAAAAAAGGTAAAGAGATATATTTCAGGGTGGCCAAATCTTGATCTCCCACACCCACATAGAGCAACTGGAGGGATGTGCAACTGTGACATACAGCCATCTACTGGGGCTCTGGGGAAAAAGAAGAGGAGGATTGGCAATATAGATGTTAGCTCAGAGCCGGTCTTCCTCAGCAAAGAGAGGAGGATTAGCGTGGATGTTAGCTCAGGGCTGATCTTCCTCACACGCACACACACACGCACACACGCACACACACACACACACACACACACACACACACACACAAATCCAGCCGGTCTCCTTCTACCTCATCCACTTGAGAAGAGTCGCTCTCCTCTAAAGACCTTATCCTCAATGACTTACTGCTGCCTCCCTTTCCCTGGCACAATTCTCTCCCTGGATGTGCCCCATCTTAGACTCGCACAGCACTTGCAGGTCCAGTTCCTTCCCCAGGTTTGGGAAGTTCTCAGCAATCATTTCTTTGAAGAAGCTCTCTGCTCCTTTCTCCCTGTCTTCTCCTCCCTCTGGGAGATTATAAGCCTTATGTTACTTTTCCTAATCGAGCTGGATATTTCTCAAAGAATTTCGTGGTTTTTTAAAAATCTTAGTTCTCTCTCCTCCTCTACCTGGAGCATTTCTAGGCTTCTATCGTAGACCTCACTAATTCTCTCCTCCATAGGGTCTGCTCTTTTTTTTTTTTTTTTTTAATGCCTTTAACCTTATTTTTTAATCTCACTATTTGTGTCCTTCATATCTAGAGTTTCTGTTTGGTTTTTCTATTAGAGCTCCAATCTCTTTGTTGAAGTATTCCTTCTGTTCGTTAATTTTATTCTTGAGCTCCTCGAACTGTCCTTCTGTCTGAGTTTTTATGTAACTCGTTGAGTTTCTCTATGACAGTTGTTTTCTGTGTGTGTGTGTGTGTGTGTGTGTGTGTGTGTGTGTGTGTGTGTGTGTGAGGAAGATCGGCACTGAGCTGACATTCATGCCAATCCTCCTCTTTTTTTTTGTTCTGAGGAAGACCGGCCCTGAGCTGACATCTGTTGCCAATCCTCCTCCTTTTTCCCCCCCCTTTTTCTCCCCAAATCCCCAGGACGCAGTTGTGTGTCATAGTTGCACACCCTTCTAGTTGCTGTATGTGGGACGCCGCCTCAGCATGGCTGGACAGGCGATGCGTCGGTACGCGCCCGGACCCGAACCCGGGCCGCCGGTAGCGGAGCGCATGCACTTCACCGCTAAGCCACGGGGCCGCCCCCTAGGGCAGCTGTCTTGAGTTCTCTGTCAGATTGTCATCGTCTGTGACTTCGGGTTTGGTTTCTGGAGAGTTGTCATTTTCCTTCTGTTCTGCTGTGTTACTGTACTGTCGATCTTCATGCTGTTTGATGAATGGATCCTCTGCTGGGGCACATTTGTGGTAGTCACGGCCTTCTCTTATTTGGGTCAGGCTTCAGTTACTTTGGTTCTGATTGCCCGGGTCTTGTGTTCCTCCACTGGCTCTCCGTGGGCTCACACACTGCTGTCCCGTGCACCACCTGCACTGCTGTTCCCAGGTTGTCTTGGGGTGCCGGTTGCACTGCTGCCAGGGGTGCTGGGTTCACAGGTGTGCCGTCACTGGTGGGAGCCCAGGGACCCAGGGACTCATATGCGGCCCCCCCGGCTGGTGAAGCGGGGTTGGGTCACCGCTTCTGCTGTGGCTTCTAATGCTTCTGGCCACAGACTCCACCTGCCACGGCGGGGGCGGGGGTGACAGGGGGCTGTTTTTTCTGTTCCTGCCCCATCTGCTCACAGTTGTGCCGGTCGGGCCACTCCAAGTTCATGCAGGCAGGACTGCCACCGCTCGGTGGGTGCTCTCACAGGCCAGGCATCTGCCACTCCGTGAGTGTTTGCACGCAGGCTGGGCTGCCCCTGCCTCCACTCACAGTCACGCTGGCTGCAGCTTGAGGACCCATGTCCTGCATCGTCGCCACCGTCAGGAGGAAGGGGCCGCTTCCCTAGTTCCAGGGCTTCCCGAGGGTCCGGTCCACCCACCTTCAGATGTATAGCTGTGTGGGGGATCAGACTGGGCCAACCCAAAATGTGTCTCTTTGGCTTGATTGTTTTTAAGAACAAAAGACTCTGAAAGGAACTCTGACCTCCCCCCAACTGCCTAAAAGAATTTAAAATAGAAGGGGCTATTCCAGGGATGGACTAATGCCATCACATAACTTTAATGTCATGTAAAACATGTGTCTCAGCTCACCTTGTCTGTAGTTGGCCCATTTACGTTTCCAACGCCGTGTAAATTGCCTTCCTCCTCTTTGAAATCCCAAACCACTACCCCCAAGGTCCTCCTCTGTCTAAAAAGCTAAAGCTGAAGATAATATTTAAACTGGCAGCTCGGCCGTGTTGGTGAGTTGTTCCCTTTTCCTGAGTCTCTCCCGTGTATACACGTTCTAAAGCTTTGTTTGATTTTCTCCTGTTACTCCATCTCGTGTCGATTTAATTTGTAGCCCAGCCAGAAGGACCTAAAGACGGTAGAGGGTTTGCCTTCCTCCCCTACAGCCGCATGGATCTCTCAGCATCTTGTTGTGCTGTGTAGGGAATCCCTGTGTCGGTCAGTAGACGTCTGTTTGGTTGTACCTTAGAGGGGAGAGGCGAAGGGAACAACTCATGCCACCATGATGCTGACGTCACTCTGATAAACTTTTAGCAGGAGTTACATTTTATGGCATGTGTACTTATTTTGTGTGTGTGTGTGTGTGTGTGAGGAAGATCAGCCCTGAGCTAACATCCATGCTTGTCTTCCTCTTTTTTTTTTTTTTTTTTTTTTTTTTTACTGAGGAAGACCGGCTCTGAGCTAACATCTATTGCCAATCCTCCTCCTTTTTTTTTTCACCCAAAGCCCCAGTAGATAGTTGTCTGTCACAGCTGCACATCCTTCTAGTTGCTGTATGTGGGACGTGGCCTCAGCGTGGCCGGAGAAGCGGTGCGTCGGTGCGCGCCCGGGATCCGAACCCGGGCCGCCAGCAGCGGAGCGCGCGCACTTAACCGCTAAGCCACGGGGCCGGCCCTGGCATGTGTACTTAAAACAACTTCCAAAATCTCTTTGGTAGCTTGAAACCTGGATGTTTGGCTACGTGAAATTAAGGGATAAAACATTAATTGAAGGGCCAGCCCCGTGGCTTAGCGGTTAAGTGCGCGCGCTCCGCTGCTGGCGGCCCGGGTTCGGATCCCGGGATCGCACCGACGCACCGCTTCTCCGGCCACGCTGAGGCCGGGTCCCACATACAGCAACTAGGAGGATGTGCAGCTATGACAGACAGCTAGCTACTGGGGCGTTGGGGGAAAAATAAATAAATAAAATCTTAAAAAAAAAAACATTAATTGAATAGCTAGATCGTTTCCAAATAGGATAAAATATTAGACCTTAACGACTAAATATAGGTTTATCCACTGTTGGCTTCTGAGGACAGAGAAACTGAAAGATGTTTGGGACTATTAATAAACATGTCTTGTGCTTTATGAAGAGTATGATATGAAATGACATGTTTCTAAAAATTATAAAGTGTTCATAGGATTTGCCAAGCCACAAAATGCTAACGGACAAAACAGTTCACAGTTGCTTACCTCTTAGTTCTCACTAAAAATTAAGGTTTCTAGGCGTTATAAATTCTTTAATGAAGCCATCAATCAATCGATCAATCAATTAATTAAATTATCTGGGACATCGGCCCTGAGCTAACATCTATTGCCCATCTTCCTCCTTTTTTCCTTTTATTTTTTTCCTCCCCAGAGCCGCAGTAGATCGTTGTATGTCATAGTTGTACGTCCTTCCAGTTGCTCTATGTGAGATGCCGCCTCAGCATGGCTTGATGAGCTGTGCGTAGGCCCGAGCCCAAGATCTGAACCGGTGGACCCCCGGCAGCTGAGGCGGAGCACGCAAACTTAACCGCTACGCCACTGGGCCGGCCTCTAAAAGTTCTAACTAATATATGTGACTGAAGCTACTAACAATTAATAAGGGAAACGTCTTTGTCTTCATGGAAAGGAAGATGGATGTTTTCAGTGAAGACGGTATAAAAAATAGCCATTCTTGTTTCTTTAAAAAGCCTGTGAAAAGTGTGTGGGGAAAAAACAACTCTGAGGAAAAAGTTTTGTGTGTGGTCAAGTTGGTTAAGATGGAGATGGATTTGATTCGGTAACTGAGTTTTAGTATCAGAAGTAAGCTGGTGCAAAATTAGAATTTGGTTTCCTCTTTCTTAAAAGCATAGTCTTCTCTAACTTCCAGTCTGCTCTTGTTAAGGAAATTGTATCAGGTTTTGCTTTACCTTTGAGTGAATCTACACCAAGGACAGGAATTCTATGTTTAGTCAAAATACTTTCCTAGGCTCAAAAAGGAAGAGGCCTCTGTATGCAGAGGACTAAGGTTTTGGCTTTTTACCTGTTTTACTCTCTCTGTTTGCCTTTTCAAATGTTTTTTTAATCTTTAATTTTCTTTTTTTGGCGGGGGGGCGGGGTAGGCCCTGAGCTGACATCTGTTGCCAATCTTCCTCTTTTTATTTTTTTTCTCCCCAAAGCCCTGCCACATATATTCTAGTTGTAAGTCCTTCTAGTTCTTCTGTGTGAGCCCACCACCGCAGCGTGACTACTGACTGAGAAGCGGCGTGGTTCCACGCCTGGGAACGGAACCTGAGCTGCCTGCCGAAGTGGAGCGCACCAAACTTTAACCCCTAGGCCATCAGAGCTGGCCCGATATTTTTTTGATTTCTCCATTGATCCAATAGCTGTTCAGTAGCCCGTTGTTTAGTTTCCACATGTTTGTGACGCGTACTGAGGCCCTGAGCTAACATCTATTACCAACCTTCCTCCTTTTTTCCTCTCTTTTTTTCTCCCCGGAGCCCCAGTAGATAGTTGTATGTATGTCATAGTTATACCTCCTTTTAGTTGCTCTATGTGGGACACTGCCTCAGCGTGGCTTGATGATCGCTGAGTAGGTCTGTCTGTGCCCAGGATCCAAACGGGTGAACCCTGGGCCGCTGAAGCAGAGTGTGTGAACATCACCGCTACGACACCTGGCCGGCCCCTCTGTTTGCCTTTCATAATCTTCTTTTCCTTTCTTTTTTGAGGGAAATAAGTGCACTGTTAAAAAAAAAAATTTAATGGCAGAAGATCTACAAATATTTTTTTGTACTTTCATGGAACGGTTCAACGTCAACATTTACCTCATTTCAAACACACACACACACACACACACACACACACACACACACACACACGCACGCACTCTCAGCGTGGCCTTGTACGGATGTACTGGAACTTGATTTCTTGAGTGGATGGCTGTGAAGTCTCTGCCTCCTACCCCCTACCATTTTTGTGGGTTTGCTTGTTTGTCGTGATGGTAAGGACTGCTGAAATCAGTATTCTTATCCCCACTCACTCATGCATTTGCACCCATGCTCCCCACCCCTGTGTGTTGTCTTTGGACCTTTTTTTGTGGCCCGTGCAGAGACACATTTTGTCTTTTAAACTTTGCTGTGGTCAAGTGTATCAGTCATTTCCTCAGTGGCCTCTGGGATTTGTCTGTCCGCCTTAGAAAGACCTTGTGGCCTGGAAGTGACAGGGTACAAACAATTCCTCCGTTCTTCCTCTGTCATTGTTGTCGTCCTCTGACGAGGCCTGCGTGGTTTCGGTTTGACAGTCCCCGCCCGCCACGTTTTCCGAAGCCCTCCCGGGAGCCAGGGAAGCACTCAGGCCACTCCGGGAAGCAGGTGCCGGCAGCCCCAGCCCCCCTGCTGGTGTCTCCGAGGGAATTTTCCACGTCTGCATCAGCCAGCCGGCCCGGCCCGGCCCAGGCCCGGCCCGGGAGTGGTGTGGGGAGTCTGTCTCCTTCCCAGCAACTGCCCCTCCCCCTCAGCTTTCCAAGTCCTCCTTCTGCGCCCGGGGTTGTGCCGTGCCGGCTGGGACCTCCGAGGTGGACGCCCGGGGGCCTCGCGGGACGCCCTCCCGGCCGCCCCAGGGTGAGAGTCATGATCCGAGGTGGGCCAGGACACGATCGGGGCGGTGGGCGGAGGCTGTGCACTCTCGCGGGCCCGCGCTCCGGATCCCTCCCTCCCTCCCTCCCGGGGACGTTTGTGCTGATTGTCCGGTGCCATCTAGCGGCCGCTTTTATATAGTTTCTGTGCTCCGGAGCTCCGGCGACATAGGCAAGGGAGGGGACTGTTGAAGGACAGGTTGACGCAAGTAATCCATAACCAATCTATAAATCAGAATTGGGGTGAGTTTATTATGAGCCAAATTTGAGGACCACATAGCCCAGGGCCTTCCTTCCCCAAGGAAGGAAGGGCGCCAAAGAAGTGGGGTGTACCGCGTGGTTATATACCGTCAGAGTGTCTATCGCACAGGATTGGAATGTCCCTTTTACAGCACTCACGAGATTGCCCGGCCTGCCTGCCGGGCCTGCCTACCCGGCACAGCGATTCACACAGCAATTGATGAACACTGCAGAGAGCAGGTCTGTGGTCCCCAGCTGGGTGGTCACAGCGGGTCAGCAATCAATCCTTAGCCTAGAGAGAGAGAGGCTTACCCTCCAGGAAATGCTGATGTGGGGGAAGTTACTTTAGCTTAAGGGCATTTATTCTTGTCTTTGTGGCCTAGTAAATGCCTAAAGCAGATAGACAATCTATGCTCAAAGGCCACATCTGGCCCTTTTGGAAAAACAAGGTCAGGCTGAATTCGTTTTACACCAAATGGCTTCCTCATATACTCCAGGATATCCTATTGCTTGCCATTTATTTATCAGACATCTGTGTGGTTTCCCATCCGGGGCTGTGATGAACAGAGCTGCTGAGAACATTCGTGTCCAGGATTTTTCGTGAATGAACATGAAAGTTCTCGGGCCGCTCGGGCGTGGTGTCCTCCAGAGCACCCTTGAGCTTGATGCCTGCCTCCCCAGAAGGACTCACAGGGCTCCACGAAGCTGACTTCCTGGAGCTCCACCTGAGACCGCACGGCCCGAGCCCCCCCCACCCCCCCACGCCCCCCACCCCCCCCGACCCCGCGCCAGAAATCACACTGGGGCCCTCAACCACCCAAGGCCCCAGCTAAACAAAGACACTCTTAGGAGGCAGGACGTTCCGAGGGCTTAGAGGTTGCAATTTTCTGTCGTCGTTTTTTTCTTGTCGTTGTTGCTGGTGAGTCTTGGAAACCCCCACGCTGTTTTCCGCAGTGGCCATGCCACTTTACATCACCACCAGGGAGGCGTGAGTGAGTGACTCGGCCCGTCCGTCCGCGACCTCGCTAGCAGTTTGATACTGTTCTCGTATTTTGCCGAAGGCATTCTGACAAATGTGTCCCGAGGATATCTCACTCCGATTCTCATTTGCATCTCCAGGAAACGGCTCACATCTTTTCACGTGCAGATTTGTAAATTCATCGGTTATCTCCTCCTCTCCATGTGAGATGCCTGCTCTGTCTTTTTGTTTATTGTGTATTTGGATTTTTTTTTTTCCCAAGATACTGCTACTGCATTTTGAGGGTTCTTTACAAATTCCAATCAGAGGTGTGGTTTGCACAGATTTTCTGCCCCCAGACTCTGTCCTTGGTCGTTTCGTCCTCTTAAGAGGGTGTTTCACAGAACCTAGGAGTTTAATTTTGATGATTTCCAATGTCTCCATTTCTTTTTATGGATCACGCTTCTGAGGTCAAGTCTTAAAATCTCTTTGCTGGCCCTGTACCCCCAATTCTTTCTCTTAGAATTCTTCCTCCTACAGCATGTTCTAGTTTTACTTCTTACATGGAAGTTGTTACTCCTGAGGTCCCGGTTGCCGTGACGAATGAAGCTCAACCCCCCTCTCTGCCTATTTCTCAAAAGGCCTGAGGCTGGACTACTGCTACAGATTCTTCTGATTTCGTGCTAAATGGACCCACCCGCACCCTCCCGTCCTGCCAGACCGGACCCTTGCACAAAAATCTCCACTTGAAGAGTGTTTTCACCTTAACCAGGACATAAACACCACCCGTGTCCCCACCACCACAAGCCCCCGCCCCTCCCCCGGCTCCCTCCCAACCCGTATAGCTAACACCCATGAAACAAAAATCTCCTGCTACCTCATCCACTTGAGAAGAGTCAGTCTCCTCTAAAGACCTTATCCTCGATGACTTACTGCTGCCTCCCTTTCCCTGGCACAATTCTCTCCCTGGATGTGCCCCATCTTAGACTCGCACAGCTCCACCGCTCGGGGGAGCTGGAGACGATATCCAAATTGGCTCAGACGGTAGCCTCCTCGTTTCAAAATGACCTACGCGTGACATCGGCCGTAAACGTGGTCCAGAAATCAGTGACTTTCGTGTGCCTCCGGTGAAATCCGGAGACCCTGGCATCTGGAACACATCTTCTCCACGTCCTTCAAACCTTTGCTCTCCCTCTTTACCCCTGATAGCCCGCCCGATGGTTCACGGGGAAATGAGATCCCGTCTGGCAAGAGCCGAGTCGTCTCCCCACCACGTGCGAAAAGAAAAGTCACGGGCCCACCCCCCGCCCATCTTATCCTTCTTCACCCACACCATCGTGTCATAAAAATGAGTGCCCCAGAAAAACGTGTCCCTCCTCCTGTCAAAAGCTGAAACCTCGGGTCAAACACTGAGACGGAAAGGACGCTGGGGTATTGTTTTGAGCTACACACAGACGCTTTTAAAGAGGACGACAACAACAAACGAGCAAAACCTTACCCCCATCAGGGAGCAGGTGCAAGAATGGAGTGCTGACTGACCCTCCTTCTTTGCTTCCTGGAAGCAGGAGGTCGGTCAACCAACCAACCAACCACCCTCCCCTCCACACACACACCCCGAGGAAGATGTCCTCTCTATCCCAGGAGGAGAGTGACGTTCTTATCTTATTGGCAAGGTCGGGAAGTTGAGGATGAGAGAATTCTGTACAAACGGACCTCGTTAACGATGTTTACTCTTCCAATCCACGAGCATGGAACATCTTTCCATCTCTTTCTTCTTCGATTTCTCTCGGTAACGTCTTACAGTTTTCAGCGTATAGGTCTTTCACCTCCTCGGTAAAGTCTATTCCTTGCTATTTTCTTCTTTGTGCGGTGATTGTAAATGGGAGTGTATTCTCAACTTCACTTTCCACTAGTTTGTCGTTAGTGTGTCGAAATGTAACTGATTTCTGTCTGTTGATTTGTATCTTGCAACTCGACTGTATTTGTTGATTATTTCCAGGAGGTTTTCGGTGGATTCCTGAGGGTTTTCTATATAGAGAATCGTGTCACCCGCCAATAGTGAGAGTTTCACTTCTGCCTGTCCGACTTGGATCCCTTTTATTTCCTTTTCTTGCCTCATCGATCTGGCTCAGACTTCCAGGAGTATGCCGAATAAGAGTGGTGAGAGCTGGCATCCTTGTCTTGTTCACGTTCTCAGAGGAATGGCTTTCAGTTTTTCTCCGTTGAGTATGAGGTTGGGCTGTGGGTTTGCCATGTGTGGCCTTCATTCTGTTGAGGTACTTTCCTTCCATGCCCATTTTCTCGAGAGTTTCTATCATAAATGGATGTTGGATCTTGTCCAATGCTTCCTCTGCCTCTATTGAGATGGTCACGTGGTTTTTATTCCTCATTTTGTTAACGTGGTGTGTTCACCTTGATTGATTTGTGGACGTGGAACCATCCCCACATGCCTGGAATAAATCCCGCTGGGTCGTGGTGGATGATCCTTGGGATGTGTTGTATTCGAGTCGTTAATATTTCCCTGAGGATTTTTGCATCGATGTTCATCAGTGATATTGGCCTGTATTTTTCTTGTTCTATGCTGTCCTTGTCCGGTTCGGATGTCAGAGTAATATTGGCCTCGTAGAATGAGTTAGGAAGCTTCCCCTCCTCTTTAATTTTTTGGAAGAATTTGAGAAGGGCAGATATTGAGTCTTATTTGGATGTTTGGTAGAACTCACCAGGGGAGCTGTCTTGCTCTGGACTTTTCTTTTCTGAGAGGTTTTTGATTACCGTTTCAATCTCTTTACTTGTGATTGGTCTATTCAGATTCTCTCTTCTTCTTCTTCTTCTTCTTCTTCTTCTTCTTCTTCTTCTTCTTCTTCTTCTTCTTCTTCTTCTTCTTCTTCTTCTTCTTCTTCGTCTTCTCCTCCTCCTCCTCCTCCTCCTCCTCCTCCTCCTCCTTCTTCTGGAGGAAGATTGGCCCTGCGATAACATCTGTTGCCAATCTTCCTCTTTTTTCTCCCCAAAGCCCCACTACATAGCTCTGTATCATAGTTGTAGAGTTGTAGCTCTTCTATGTGGGACGCCACCTCAGCATGGCTTCATGAGCGGTGAGTAGGTCCACACCCAGGATCCGAACCAGGGAACCTGGGCCACCACAGCGGAATGGGTGAACTTAACCGCTACGTCACCGGGCGGGCCCTCTCTCTTTCTTCTTGATTCAGTTTTGGGAGGTCGCAGGATTCTAAGAACTTATCCATTTCTTCTAGGTTATCATCCTGTCTGTGGGCGTATAGCTTTTCATAACAGTCTCTTATAATCCTTTGCATTCCTGTGGTGTCTGTTGTAACTTCTCTTCTTTCCTTTCTGATTTTATCTATTTCAGTCTTCTCTCTTTTTTTCTCAGTGATTCTGGCTGAGGGTTTGCCCATTTTGTTTATCTTCTCAAAGAACTGGATCTTAGTTTCCTTTCTATTTTATGTATGTATTTTTTTAGTCTCTATTTCATTAATGTCTGCTGTGATTTTTATTATTTCCTTCCTTCTACTGACTTTGGGCTTTGTTTGGTCTTTTTCTAGTTCCTTTAGGTATAGGGCAAGCTTGTTTATTTGAGATTTTTCTTGTTTGTTGAGGTAGGCCTGTTTTTCTATTCATTTCCCTCTTAGCGCTGCTTTTGCTGCAGCCCATAAGTTTTGGTATGTTGTGTTTTCATTTTGATTTGTCTCTAGGTATATTTTTTTAACTCTAGTGAGGGATTACTATTTTTTTTGGGGGGGGGCCTGGGAAACATTTGCCCTGAGCTAACATCTGTTGCTCATCTTCCTCTTTTTATTTACTTCCTCCCCAAAGCCCTGATACATAGTTGTCTATTCTAGTTGTAAGTCCTTCTAGTTCTTCTACGAGAGCCACCACCACGGCATGACTACTGACCAAGGAGTGGCGTGGTTCCACGCCTGGGAACCGAACCTGGGTTGCCGAAGTGGAGTGCACCAAACTGTAACCCCTAGGCCGTCATGGCTGGCCCAACGTTTTCTGATTTCTCCTGTGATTTCCTCATTGATCCAACAGTTGTTCAGTAGCCCGTTGTTTAGTTTCCACATGTTTGTGACACATATTGAGGCCCTGAGCTAACATCTATTAACAATCTTCCTCCTATTTTCCTTTCTTTTCTCCCCAAAGCCCCAGTAGATAGTTGTATGTCATACTTGTCCATTCTTCTAGTGACTCTATGTGGGATGCCACCTCAGCACGGCTTTAAGAGTGGTGTGTGTGTCTGAGCCCGGGATCCGAACCAGTGAACCCTGGGCCACTGAGGTGGAGCATGCGAACTTAACTGCTACGTCACTGGGCGGTCCCCTAAAAATTCTAATTAATGTATGTGATTAGGGGGCCGGCCCTGTGGCGTAGCGGTTAAGTGCTCCCGCTCCGCTGCTGGCGGCCCGGGTTCAGATCCCGGGCGCACACCGACGCACGGCTTGTCAGGCCATGCTGTGGCGGCATCCCACATAAAGTGGAGGAAGATGGGCACGGATGTTAGCTCAGGGCCAGTCTTCCTCAGCAAAAAGAGGAGGATTGGCATGGATGTTAGCTCAGGGCTGATCTTCCTCACACACACACAAAAATATGTATATGTGACTAAAGCTACTAAAAATTAATAAGGGAAACACCTTCATATTCAAGGAAAAGGAAGAAGGGTGTTTTCAGTAAAGACGGTATAAAAAGTAAAGTTTTTTTTAAAAATAACTTTATTTATTTTTCCCCCAAAGCCCCAGTGGATAGTTGTATGTCATAGCTGCACGTCCTTCTAGTTGCCGTACGTGGGATGCGGCCCCAGCATGGCCGGAGAAGCGGTGCGTCGGTGCGCGCCCGGGATCCGAACCCGGGCCGCCAGTAGCGGAGCGCGCACACTTAACCGCTAAGCCACGAGGCCCGCCCGGTCAAGGGTCTTTTGTGTGTTTGCTTGCTTGCCTGTGGATGTTCAGTCGCCCTACTCCCATTTGATGGAGAGGCCATCTTTTTACTCCCGTGGGTTGCTTTTGCATGATGGCCAAAATTCAGTTTTGGCAGGTTTGGCCGGTTCTGTGAAACAATTAATGTTATTATTTTTAACCGGCAAAAGATCTACAACTTTCTTCGTGAAACAATTAATGTTATTATTTTTAACCGGCAAAAGATCTACAACTTTCTTCGTGAAACAATTAATGTTATTATTTTTAACCGGCAAAAGATCTACACCTTTCTTCGTTTTCTAGTTTCAGGGAACAGTTCAACAGGTATCTCATCTCAAACACACGCACGTGCAGACGCACACACACACACTCGCAGCGTGGCCTTGTACGGACGTACTGGAACCTGATCTGTTGAGCGGATGGCTGTGAAGTCTCTTCCCCCACCCCCCACCACTTTCTGTGGGTCTGCTCGCTTGTCACGACGGTAAGGACCGCTGACATCGATGTTCTGGTCGCCACTGGTGCATTTGCACCCACGCTCCCCAGCCCCGCGCGCTGTCTCGGGACTGTGTCGCGGCCCGCGCGGAGGGAGACACGTTCGTGTCTCTTCAACCTCCGTGCGGTCAGGCGTCGCCGTCGTTTCCCCGGCGGCCTCTGGGCTTTGCCTGCCTGCCTTGGGAAGCCGTCGCGGGTTGGAAGTGACGGGATGCGGACAGTTGCTCCGTCGTTCCCCTGTCGTCGTCGTCCTCTGACGACTCGCCCGGTTTCGTTTTGGCGGTGCCCCGCCCGCCGCGTTTCCCTGAGTCCTCCCGGGAGCCCGGGAAGCGCCCGGGAAGCGCTCGGGGCCACCCCGGGAAGCCAGCCGGTGCCGGCAGTCCCGGCGCCCCTGCTGGCGTCTCTGAGGGAATGTTCCCCGTCCCCTCACGGGCGAGCGCCCGAAACACACACGTTTTCCGAGTCCCTCTCCGGCGGCCGGGGTCGCGCCGTGCCGGCTGGGAGCCCCGAGGCGGATGCCCCCTGGCCGCGCCGGGCCGGGAGATGGGACCCGGGGTGGGTCGGGACGGGGTCGGGCCGCCAGGCGGCCCGGCTGCGCGCCCCGGCCGGCCAGGGATCCGGATCCGTCCCGCTGACGTTCGCGCCGGTTGTCCGGTGCCACCTGGCGGCCGCTTTTATATCGTTTCTGTCCTCCGGAGCTCCGGCGACCTCGGCAAGGGAGGTGACTTGGCCGCGGTGACCGAGGCGGAGTTCCGGGAGGCCGGTGGCAGTGGCGGGATCGGTCCCGGTCGTGCCGGGGCGCGGGCGCGTCGTCCGCCGGGCGGAGATTGGACGTGCAGGAGAGTGTGGGGAGGTGGCTGTCGCCGCGCTCCTCGAGGCCGGCGGGTGTGCGGGGCCGCCCGGACGGGTCGACCAGCAGACGCCGGTGCCACTGCGACCCTCGGGGACCGACCGGGGCCGGCGAGGTGGGGGGGCTTCCCGAGCCCGGCTGGCGTCCCCCGTGCGGCCCGGGTCGTCGGGCCCTCCGTGTCACCGGTTTCTTGCTCGCGCGCCGCTCCGGAGGTCGGGGACCGGCCCGGGCCTTGCGGGGAGGCCCGTGGAGGGCGAGACGGCGGCGGCTCGGCCGCGGGCACGGGTGGCTCCGGGTCGTCGGACTCGACTTTTCTCACCGCGTTTTCCGAGTCCCGCTCTGGCGGTGGGGACCGACCGGCCCGGGCCGTCCGTGGTGGCGGCCCGGTCGTCGGAGGCGACTCCGAGGGATGTTTTTCAAGTCCCACTCCGGAGGAGAGCGCGGACCGGCCCCCGCCCTCGAGGGTGGGCCGGGGAGAGGGCGTCCCCGTCCCGGACACGTGACCGCGTGGGTCCGGGTCGTCGCGCTGGATTTCTATCGCCAAGTTTTCCGAAAGCCTCTGGGTCCGGAGGTGGGGACCGGCTCGAGAGGCAGGTGGAGCCCCGGGTGGGGTAGGGGGGCACGTGGACGGACGCCGGCCTGCCCGTGTGGGGCCCGGTCGCCTGGGGCGCCTCTGAGGAATCTTTTTTTTTTCCCCAAGTCCTGCCCCGGAGAGGAGGATGGACCGGCCGCCTGCCCTCGAGGGCGAGACGGCGAGGGTGTACCCGGCCGGGCGCGGGTCCCGCGTGCCCCCGCGCCCCCTCTGCCGCCGCACTTCCGGGGTCGACCAGATGGTCGCGGGGGCTCCGGGGCTGGTGGCGATGGGGTGGTGCCGGGGGCCTGGTGACCGGGCCCGTGATCCAAGGGGTGCCGCCGTGATCCGTGGGTGGGCCCCGTCGCCTGGTGCGGCCATTCTTTCGCCCGAAATGGTCGTTTTTCGCTGCCAGATAGGTGCTGACACGCTGTCTCCGGACGTTTGTCGCCTGGGAGTCGTTGGGCCTCTGGACGCGCGTGGCGGGGCTCCGGGCTGTGACCGTGGGGTGGAGGCCCGGTTCTGCCCCTGCCACTTGAGCCCGCCCGCCTGGGCTGGGCCTGCGCGCCGGCTCCTGTGCGTCCCAGGTGTCCCGATCCGCGGTGCCGCCTCCGGTCTCCAGCACCCGAGGGCGGCGGGGGAGGTGGCGCGGGTCCTCTACCCGGTGCGCTCCCCGCCGCAGGCAACCCCGGTGCGGTCGCGACTACCCCACGCCTCGGGCTCCCGCGCCACCGCGTGTCAGGCGTTCACCTCCTGGGGTCGTGGCCCGCTGCTGCACGACTCGGGGGTGGGGGGGAAGCGGTGAGGCTGAGGCAGTCTCTCCCTCGGTGACTGCCGCTGTTCTTGTCGTTGTCTCCGTGAGGCGTGTCGCGCCGTGGTGATCGATGTGGTGATGTCGCGCTCTCCTGGGCCGGGCCTAAGCCGTGCCAGGCGAGGGACGGGCGTTTGTGTCAAACGGGCCCGCTCTTCTCGCTCTGCCCACGGGCCCCTCGCCTCTCCTCCCCACCCGTCGGTGGTGTGTGGAAGGCAGGGGTGCGGAACCCGGCCCGACCTCGCTCTCCCGCCCTCTGCCTTGTGGCGTCGGTGGGGCCGAGGTCTTTGTGACGCAGTGCACACTCCGTGTGGCCTCTCGGCCGCGTCTGGCGAGTGGGCCTCCCCGAGGTGGGGTGGGCCGTGCCGCCGCCGCACCACACGCTCCCCCGGGTGTGTGGGTGTGTGTCGCCCGGTCCTTGGTGGTGCCCCTGGAGCGCTCCAGGTCGTCCGTCAGGTGCCTGAGGCCGAGCGGTGGTGTCGTTTCCCGCTTCCAGCGACCCCTTCGGGTCACCGCTACGATGGTGTGTCTGAGGCGAGACGGGGGTCCAGTCGGTAGGGGAGGCATGCCCGTTTCCCCTCGCGGGGGCGGGTGCCTCGTCGTCCCACCGGCCTGCCGCGTGGAGACTGACTGGCTGGGTGCACGCCGTGTGTCCTCCGTCGCTGGGGCTGGCACGCGGGTGCGTTGAGCGATCTCGGCGGGCCGAGCCAGCGGCACGGCGCTGGCTGTCTTTCGAGGGGTGCCGGTTAGCTGGCACCTCCTTTGGGCTCTCTGCTTCTTTGTCGGTTTCACCTGACGGAAGCTCTGAGTTCCAGGCGTCGCGGGTGCCCCGTAAAGCTTCGATGAGCCCCGTGATGTCAGACGAGAGGAGGAGCCCGTGGAAGCGCGGGCTCGTGGCCCTGACCGCGAACGCTCGGAGTTGCCCCGTGCTTACCCATACCGCAGACCCCCGCATAGCCCCGGCACCCAGGAGTGCCCTCGCGGTCCCGACGGGGGACGATGGGTGGGTGCGACGCGCCCTCGGCGAGAAAGCCTTCTCTAGCGATCCGAGAGGGTGCCTTTGGGGTTCCCGGATCCCCCAGCTGCCGCCCCTCCTTCTCCGCGCGTGGTAGCCGGTGGTGTGACCACCGTTTGCGTGTGGGCAGAGCCGCCCTTTGCCTACCGTGGCCGGCGCCTCCCCTCACCGAGTCGGGGGAGGGTCCCGCCCGGCCCGGCCGGCGTCCGGCGTCCGGCGCGGGGCCGCGCGTGCGCGTGGGCGTGCGCGCGGCCCGCCCGCCGCGTGCCCGGGGTGTGGGGCAAGAGCCCCGTCCGGGCGCCGCCCGCTCTCCCGCGGGGAGCGGCTAGCTCTCCGCCCGCTCCCGTGACGAGCCGCAGCCGGTGGTGGTGTGCGGGCACGGTCCGGGGTGCCGCGCCCCGGGCGTGTGTTCCCTCGGGGGCGCGAGCCCCGGAGCGGGCCAGGCGGATGGACGGGGTGGGCGGAAGGGACGGCTCCCGCGGTGGGGGCGTCTCGCAGAGGCCCCGGCGGTGGGGTCGAGCCGAGGGAGGCGCAAGGGTGGCCGAGGCCGGCCGGCGTCCCGGGCGTCACGGGACCGCCTCCGAGTGTCGGTGGCGGTGGGATCCCGTGCCTGTTTTCCCGGTGGCCCG
>NW_026691192.1:0-5000 GCF_020826845.1 Diceros bicornis minor | reverse complement strand
GCTCCGTCCCCTAGCCGCCAGACGCCCCTGTCCCAGGGACGTTCGGAAGAAAGTTGCCAAGGCCCCTTTCCGGGACCGGGCTGGCCTCTCCCCCTCTGCTCGCCTCGGGCCGAGAAACGAGACCCGAGGGGGATCGGGACCCGACCAAGCACCTGGCCGGCCGGCGCTGCAGCCTCCCTGCTCCGCGATCCTGAGCCGTCCCGCTGACGATGAGGCTGCTTGTCGGGCGCCACCTGCCTGGCGGCCGCTTATATAGCGCTCCAAGAGGTCGACCAGATAGCCGGCTTGGGCCGGTCGGGGCCGGCAAGGGGGAAGACAGGAGAGAGGATGGCCGGCGGGGTGGGGGTGAGCGCTGGGAGTGAGGTGTGGGAAGCAGTCCGGCGGGCAGTCGGAGGTGCAGGGTTGTCATGGTGGTTCCGACAATAATTTTTATCATTGACAAAGATTGCCGCGTGCCACTAGACAAGGCCTGGAGAGAGAAATTGGTAACATACAGAAAAATGCAGGGCGCGGACACTTGGTAGCGTCGGCGTATGTCTCTAAATGGAGCTATCACAATGGCTGTCCTTTCCTTGCGCGGGCCCCGTGGCTCAGCGGTGAAGTGCGCGCGCTACGATGCTGGCGGCCAGGTTTCGGATCGCCGGCGCGCACCGACGCACCGCTTCTCCGGCCACGCTGAGGCCGCGTCCCACGTACAGCAACTAGAAGGATGTGCAACTAGGACGTACAGCTATCTACTGGGGCTTTGGGGGAAATAAATAAATAAATAAATAAACAAACAAACAAACAAACAAACAAATAAATAAATAAATAAGTAAATAAATAAATAAATAAATAAATAAATAAAAAGGTAAGTAAGTAAGTAAGTAAAAAATGTCAAAACAGAAAAAAACAATTACTGTCCTTACTTTGTATTCAGAGAGCTAGAGCGAGGAGGGGGGAGGGAACGGAGCAGGAGGAAAGAAGGGAGGCTGGCAGGGACGGAGGCAGGCAGGCAGCACAATCGAGTTTCTCTTTCCACAAAAGGCGTCCGGCGGAAAACTCACAGGAGGAGGGCTTTCGGGCTGCAAAGCCCAAAGCACACCTCCGCGGCGATGGGCCCAAAACGCTCGGAGATTCAGGGTCACCACTCAACTGACGGCTGTCCTCATTTGGGCCCCTGACTTAGGACCTCTCCCTCCCACCCAACTTGGGAGCAAAGAGGAAAGCAAATCTGCTTCCCCCCCCCCCCCCCCCCCCCCCGTTACATAGGACGCCCTTCTTCTAGTCAGCCCGCCTCCAGCTTTTCCACACGCCAAACACCTCTCGTCGGGATGGGCCTTCCTTTTTTTGCCACCATCCGGCTTTCCCACTCCTCTGCCAAATGCAAGTGGTGGAGGTGGAGGTGGAGGTGGAGGTGGAGGTGGAGGCCCACCGACCCTCTTGCTTGTTGGGAAGTGGTTCTCGTTCTCCTATGTGGGTGATCTTGATCTACACAGACGTTATTAGCTTGGGGAACGGGTAAGAGCACTCAGATGAATGTCTGTGCCCAGTGTCGATAACGAACTAGCTGTCTCCGTCTCCGTCTGTCTGTCTCTTCCCTTTATGTGTGTATGTGATAAAGGTAGGGAGACCCACCGACAAGCCGACTACCTGCAGACCGACCCACCTACCTAATTTTCATCACTCTGAAAATTGAGGTCACGTCCTGTAAAAATCAAGCCTTTAAAAAGTGCACCAGCCGGTGGGCCTTGGGAGTCTATTCACACAGTGGCACAGCCGTCACCAATATGTATTTATTTCCAGGACATTCGCATCACCTCAAAATAACAACGCCCCCTCCCCCCCCCCCCACACACACCCCGGGGAAAGACCAATCAGATTAACGGCAGGGTGCTTTTTTCAACAGGCAGGCCCGAGTCATCCCTTTAGAATGTTTCCGAGTCCCGTTCCGTTCTCGGACGCAGCGCTTTCGGCCCTCAAGGAAGCAGACGGTGGGGGTGGAGGTGAAGGTGGGACTGGGGGGCGTGTGTGGCATGTCCGTCCTTCTGCCACTGCAGAAATTATTTCGAAAGGAGGGAGGGACGGTTGGTGTAGGTGGACCGTACTGGGTGACGGTGGTTTGGGAGCTTTCCCTAGAATGAGGAGAGAGCAGTCCTTCCTGTGAAGTCAGGGAGCCGGAATAGGTTGCCCCCACATCGACCCGCTCTGGCACATGGGTTCTTTGGAATTCGAGGCCCTGGCCTTGAGAAACAGCGGGCGCGAGAAGGGCACGGGACCTCTCCCTTGTCGTCCTGACCTGAAATCGGGAGATGAAGCTCCCACGGGAAAGGTGCCCTCCCTGAACCAGGAGGACGCTTGTCAGCCCAGACGCTAGCCCGGAGGACTCTGTTTCAAACAAAACCTTGACTCCTCCCATCTCTTGATTGACCTTCCCACAGGTGGCTGGCCTCGGAAGCCTAGAGCCGCTTTCCTTTCTCCTGTCATTTCGCTACAACTGGATTGTCCGTGGTGTGACGTGCTCTAGGAGCTGGAATTCAGTCAGAGCCGCCACTTCGAGTGACTTCCGCTTTAGGCTTCTCCCCGAGTGACGTGCCCTTGCACGCGTTCCTAATCTCTCTGTCGTTCTCTTCTGGATCTGTCTTTTTGTTACCGGGCCGGGGTTGGGCTCAGCCAAGGACTCAGAAGGGGGATAGCGGCGGGAACATCGTTTCTCCTCCCCTATGCCTGCTGAACGCAGGCTTACACACCGGAAACTCCCCCACCCTCACCCTCAGTGGGATGCTGTACATCCTTCGGGTCACACACAGTCTGCATGCGTGGGCACCGACAGAAAGATTTGGCAACAGCCTTAGCTGCTCTGCGCTGGTTCCAAGTGCCGCCCCGCCTCCCCCCCACGGCGCGCCCTGCCCCCCCCCCCCACCACCACCACCAAGAGAGAGAAGTGAAGTGACTCCGGGAGAAAGCCGATTCAGAAATTACACATAATTCAGCTGGTACTTGCTGTGAAAGGGGGGACAGGGTATGCTTTGAAACGCTGAAATTCTCCCTGCCTTTCCTTGACGGGAATGACAGCGCCTACAACCTGCTGTCATTGGCGAGTTTTAGTCACCTCGAGAGGAAGGACCGATTTCAAATGGCTGAACCCTGGTGGGTCACGGTGCAGGTGACGTGACCCTCTCTGACAGACGCAGGCGATCCCCTGCTCCGGGTCAAGGAGAGAGGGTGTTTATTGTTCTGTTCTTTAAAATGGTGCTTCAAGATGGGACAGCACTTACAACCTAGCCTTTTCACCCTTCATAATCGTACGGCAGTGGCACGAGGTACGTTCACATCCTCCTCGTCGAGTTCACTGTTCCAGGGTTATTTGATTTTTAAAGTCAAATCTCGGGATCACGACTTGGAGTCACCGTTCGCCCACTGAGAGAGAGCCCCTCCCCCCCCCCCCCCCCCCGTTCACTCGGAGGTGCTGTCGGTGGGGGTTCCTTCATGTTTGTCCATCATCCTTCCTCTTCTTAAGGGTGAGGAGGCGATGCGTGAAATCGCCAGTGGGTATGCGGCACGAGACTGAGGACTTCCCGCGGGAAGCAGGTGGAGAGGGAGGACAGACCGATCCAGCGGACTTGAAGACGAATGATCAAAACCTGCACCTAGAGCAGAGCGTCGCCAGTTAGGAGTTTGCTTGCTGGGCCCGTAACCCAGGGTGGATGAGTCAAACCATCCCCTGCCAGGCCTCTCCCGGCCCTCGGGACTCCAAGCCCGCGTTTGTCCCGTGAACTCCGACACACCGAGATTATCTGTTTGGTGTCCCCCTTTGATTCGGCTCCCCATCCCGCCCCCGCCCCGTGCCACGCGCCACGCAGTGAGGAAGACGTAAACCGGGACGTCAGTCCCCACAGCCCTGATTCTCAAGTGGTTTAGCGGGTTAGGGAAAGCGGGGGGCGGGGGGGGGGGCTCTTTCTGTCCCAGAGGAGTCGCGCTTCTCAGACATCCATGCTCCCTCCCTCTCTCCCTGCAGTTTGGAAGCTGCAGCCTAAGGGTGGGGGAGTTGAAGAGAGCCATTCAGTGGAGAGACGCCCGAGGCGAAGTGAAAGGCTCCGACTTGACCGCAGAGCTTTCTGCATTTCAATGAAACCATTCCCTGAGGCCCCTTGGAGTGAATGGGCCTGACCTCCCTTCCCCCCCCTCCCTGGCTGGCGAGTCCCACCCACTGGCAACGGAAGGCTAGGGGTTTCATCCTCCGTGGTGAACCCGGGCCCCTCGTCCGAAGGAAAATCCCGCATGGGCGTGGGTACAGCCGAGTTGGTATCTCGGGCAAAGCCGTCAGGGTGGCGAGATGATGGTGGATGAGAGGAGACTTGTTCCGGGGGCCGCCCTCCCCTGTGGGTGCGAGTGGGGCTGGGGGGCGGGACCCGGACCGTGGGGAGAGTGCAGGACGGGAGCAGCTGCCCGCCTGCCCGCCTTCGGGCTGAGAGCAGCACACAGGCACGCTGGCTCCCGCAACTTCATTTGTTCTGGGAACCTTCTGTGGTTACCCGTGAGGCGCCAGTTGCTCTGAGGAACAAAGCTCAACTCCTCTCTCTGCTTCTTTCCCAAGAGGCCTGAGTCTCAGCGACTACAGATTCTTCTGATTGCTCGCTAAATGGACCCACGCGCACCCTCCCGTCCTGCCGGACCGGACCCTTCTACAAAAATCTCCACTTGGGGAGTTTTCTCGCCTCACCCAGAGCAGACACACCACCCCCACCCCCACCCCCCACCACCCCTCTCCTCCTTGCCGCTCCCCCCGCCTCAATAGCTAACACACACGAAACAAAACTCCAGCTGGTCAGGGCCGGCCCCGTGGCTTAGCGGTTATGTGCGCGCGCTCCGCTGCTGGCGGCCCCGGTTCGGATCCCGGGCGCGCGCCGACGCACCGCTTCTCCGGCCACGCTGAGGCCGTGTCCCATGTCTGGGGGAAGAGGGAGAATCTCCCTCTGCCCTTTCCCTTAAGGTTCTTACGGCTGGCCAAATAATCGACA